>NW_026967960.1:132500-149019 GCF_028390025.1 Pseudophryne corroboree
GCCTAATGCCCGTCCCTGGTGGTCGAGGGAGGAAAAGGGGAGGGGAAGATAGCCTCACTGAGGCCTCACCTGATCCACGGGGTCTCTGGCTCTTTCTTCTGCCGCTGACCCGTCCTGGCCAGCGGCGCCGCCGTCTCTCCCACGCGTCCAGCCGCCGCTGGACATCTTCTCTTCTCCTGACCGATGACCTCCTCCTTGCGGCGTCTGGATCTTCTGCGCTCCGACGCGCCGACCTCCGTCCGCGCTGCTCCCGCCCGTCTTCTTTCTTCTTCCTCCGCGCCGTCCTCCTCCTCGCGCTCCTGCGCGCGGGCCTCTCCTCCTGGACCCGCCCGGCGTCTGACGTCAGACACCGGGGGCGGGGCCTATGACGCGGCGAGCGCCGATTGGCTCGCCGCGTCTTCCCCTGATTGGCCGCCGCTCCGGGAGCCGCGATTGGCTCCCGGAGGGCGCCAACATTCAAACCCCTCCGCAGCCTCTGGTCCGGTGCAGGGAAAAGGGTAATCCCTGCACCGGACACCCGCCACGCACCCCGCGCTGATGTGCCCACAGGGCACATCCTTACAAGGGCATGGGGGGGGGGGTCCATTAACCCACTCAGTGAGGGCATGGGGGGGGGTCCATTAACCCACTCAGTGAGGGCATGAGGGGGGGGGGTCCATTAACCCACTCAGTGAGGGCATGAGGGGGGGGGGGTCCATTAACCCACTCAGTGAGGGCATGAGGGGGTCCATTAACCCACTCAGTGAGGGCATGAGGGGGGGGGGGGGTCCATTAACCCACTCAGTGACGGCATGAGGGGGGGTCCATTAACCCACTCAGTGACGGCATGAGGGGGGTCCATTATCCCACTCAGTGACGGCATGAGGGGGGGGTCCATTATCCCACTCAGTGACGGCATGAGGGGGGGGGGGGGTCCATTAACCCACTCAGTGACGGCATGAGGGGGGGGTCCATTAACCCACTCAGTGAGGGCATGAGGGGGTCCATTAACCCACTCAGTGACGGCATGAGGGGGGTCCATTAACCCACTCAGTGACAGCGTGAGGGGGGTGGGTCCATTAACCCACTCAGTGACGGCATGACGGGGGGTCCATTAACCCACTCAGTGACGGCATGACGGGGGGTCCATTAACCCACTCAGTGACGGCATGAAGGGGGGTCCATTAACCCACTCAGTGACAGCATGAGGGGGGGGTCCATTAACCCACTCAGTGAGGGCATGAGGGGGGGGGGTCCATTAACCCACTCAGTGACAGCATGAGGGGGGGGTCCATTAACCCACTCAGTGACAGCATGAGGGGGGGGTCCATTAACCCACTCAGTGACAGCATGAGGGGGGGGGTCCATTAACCCACTCAGTGACAGCATGAGGGGGGGTCCATTAACCCACTCAGTGACAGCATGAGGGGGGGGTCCATTAACCCACTCAGTGACAGCATGAGGGGGGGGGGTCCATTAACCCACTCAGTGACAGCATGAGGGGGGGGTCCATTAACCCACTCAGTGACGGCATGAGGGGGGGGGTCCATTAACCCACTCAGTGAGGGCATGAGGGGGGGGTCCATTAACCCACTCAGTGACAGCATGAGGGGGGGGGGGTCCATTAACCCACTCAGTGACAGCATGAGGGGGGGGTCCATTAACCCACTCAGTGACAGCATGAGGGGGGGTCCATTAACCCACTCAGTGAGGGCATGAGGGGGGGGGGGGGTCCATTAACCCACTCAGTGACAGCATGAGGGGGGGGTCCATTAACCCACTCAGTGACAGCATGAGGGGGGGGTCCATTAACCCACTCAGTGACAGCATGAGGGGGGGGTCCATTAACCCACTCAGTGACAGCATGAGGGGGGGGTCCATTATCCCGCTCAGTGACGGCATGACGGGGGGGGGGGGGTCCATTAACCCACTCAGTGACGGCATGAGGGGGGGGGGGGCGGTCCATTAACCCACTCAGTGACGGCATGAGGGTGGGGGGTCCATTAACCCACTCAGTGACGGCATGAGGGGGGGGGGGGTCCATTATCCCACTCAGTGACGGCATGAGGGGGGAGGGGTCCATTAACCCACTCAGTGACGGCATGAGGGGGGAGGGGTCCATTAACCCACTCAGTGACGGCATGAGGGGGGAGGGGTCCATTAACCCACTCAGTGAGGGGGGAAGGGGGTCCATTAACCCACTCAGTGAGGGGGGGAAGGGGGTCCATTAACCCACTCAGTGAGGGGGGGAAGGGGGTCCATTAACCCACTCTGAGGGGGGAAGGGGGTCCATTAACCCACTCAGTGAGGGCATGAGGGGGAGGGGTCCATTAACCCACTCAGTGAGGGCACGAGGGGGGGGTCCATTAACCCACTCAGTGACAGCATGAGGGGGGGGTCCATTAACCCACTCAGTGACAGCATGAGGGGGGGGGTCCATTAACCCACTCAGTGACAGCATGAGGGGGGGGTCCATTAACCCACTCAGTGACAGCATGAGGGGGGGTCCATTAACCCACTCAGTGACAGCATGAGGGGGGGTCCATTAACCCACTCAGTGACAGCATGAGGGGGGGTCCATTAACCCACTCAGTGACGGCATGAGGGGGGGGTCCATTAACCCACTCAGTGACGGCATGAGGGGGGGGTCCATTAACCCACTCAGTGAGGGCATGAGGGGGGGGGTCCATTATCCCGCTCAGTGACGGCATGACGGGGGGGGTCCATTAACCCACTCAGTGACGGCATGAGGGGGGGGGGTCCATTAACCCACTCAGTGACGGCATGAGGGGGGGGTCCATTATCCCACTCAGTGACGGCATGAGGGGTCCATTAACCCACTCAGTGACGGCATGAGGGGGGAGGGGTCCATTAACCCACTCAGTGACGGCATGAGGGGGGAGGGGTCCATTAACCCACTCAGTGACGGCATGAGGGGGGAGGGGTCCATTAACCCACTCAGTGAGGGGGGAAGGGGGTCCATTAACCCACTCAGTGAGGGGGGAAGGGGGTCCATTAACCCACTCAGTGAGGGGGGGAAGGGGGTCCATTAACCCACTCAGTGAGGGGGGGAAGGGGGTCCATTAACCCACTCAGTGAGGGGGGGAAGGGGGTCCATTAACCCACTCAGTGAGGGGGGAAGGGGGTCCATTAACCCACTCAGTGAGGGGGGAAGGGGGTCCATTAACCCACTCAGTGAGGGGGGAAGGGGGTCCATTAACCCACTCAGTGAGGGGGGAAGGGGGTCCATTAACCCACTCAGTGAGGGGGGAAGGGGGTCCATTAACCCACTCAGTGAGGGGGGAAGGGGGTCCATTAACACACTCGGTGAGGGCATGAGGGGGGGGGGGTCATTAACACACGCAGTGCAGGCATGATTGGGGGGGGGGGTCATTAACCCATTCAGTTCAGGCATTGGGGGAGGCTTTAACACACTCACAGGGCACACCGAGCAGCTCCCATCCATAACACCCGGCCACGATAAGATAACCCTGGGATAGGTCCGATTGCCACCCGCCAGTCATTACATTCATCTCACTCTCCAGCAGCCTGACCGCACCAAGGTGCTGATCCTGTCCTGTCCTGGGATCCCGCTCACATACACCAGCGCCGGAGCCTCCATACCGCGGCCGCACTGTCCCGACCGTTCTGTCCTGTGCCACTGACTGCACTGCACTGCTATTCAAAGTTCCCGCGTACGCGCGCGCGACGCTTCTATCGACTCCGCCCCCAGCACCGCCCACTGCCTGACGTACACTAGGTCCTTCCGGCGAAGGCATCTTAGATGCTACCCAGGTAATGTCCTCTCATCCCACCTGTCTCCTGCCCCATCCTCTCCTAATACCCCCCTCTCCTGCCCCCACCTCTCCTAATACCCCCTCTTCTGCCCCATCCTCTCCTAATACCCCCTCTCCTGCCCCAACCTCTCCTAATACCCCCTCTCATGCTCCAACCTCTCCTAATACCCCTCTCCTGCCCCCATCCTCTCCTAATACCCCCTCTCCTGCCCCAACCTCTCCTAATACCCCCTCTCCTGCCCCATCCTCTCCTAATACCCCTCTCCTGCCCCCATCCTCTCCTAATACCCCCTCTCCTGCTCCAACCTCTCCTAATACCCCTCTCCTGCCCCCATCCTCTCCTAATACCCCCTCTCCTGCCCCAACCTCTCCTAATACCCCCTCTCCTGCCCCATCCTCTCCTAATACCCCTCTCCTGCCCCCATCCTCTCCAAATACCCCCTCTCTTGCCCCATCCTCTCCCAATACCCCCTCTCCTGCCCCATCCTCTCCCAATATCCCCTCTCCTGCCCCCATCCTCTCCTAATACCTCTCTCCTGCCCCCATCCTCTCCTAATACCCCCTCTCCTGCCCCATCCTCTCCTAATACCCCTCTCCTGCCCCCATCCTCTCCTAATACCCCCTCTCCTGCTCCAACCTCTCCTAATACCCCTCTCCTGCCCCCATCCTCTCCTAATACCCCCTCTCCTGCCCCAACCTCTCCTAATACCCCCTCTCCTGCCCCATCCTCTCCTAATACCCCTCTCCTGCCCCCATCCTCTCCAAATACCCCCTCTCCTGCCCCATCCTCTCCTAATACCCCCTCTCCTGCCCCCATCCTCTCCTAATACCCCTCTCCTGCCCCCATCCTCTCCTAATACCCCCTCTCCTGCCCCCATCCTCTCCTAATACCCCCTCCTGCCCCCATCCTCTCCTAATACCCCCTCTCCTGCCCCAACCTCTCCTAATACCCCCTCTCCTGCCCCCACCTCTCCTAATACCCCCTCTCCTGCCCCCACCTCTCCTAATACCCCCTCTCCTGCCCCCATCCTCTCCTAATACCCCCTCTCCTGCCCCCATCCTCTCCTAATGCCCCCTCTCCTGCCCCCATCCTCTCCTAATGCCCCCTCTCCTGCCCCCATCCTCTCCTAATACCCCCTCAACTACCCCCAACCTCTCCTAATACCCCCTCCTCTCCTAATTCCCCCTCTCCTGCCCCCATCCTCTCCTAATACCCCCAACCTCTCCTAATACCCCCTCTCCTGCCCCCAACCTCTCCTAATACCCCCTCTCCTGCCCCCAACCTCTCCTAATACCCCCTCTCCTGCCCCCATCCTCTCCTAATACCCCCTCTCCTGCCCCCATCCTCTCCTAATACCCCCTCTCCTGCCTCCAACCTCTCCTAATACCCCTCTCCTGCCCCCATCCTCTCCTAATACCCCCAACCTCTCCTATTACCCCCTCTCCTGCCCCCAACCTCTCCTAATACCCCCTCTCCTGCCCCCAACCTCTCCCAATACCCCCTCTGCTGCCACCAACCTCTCCTAATACCCCTTCTCCTGCCCTCTACCTCTCCTAATACCCCTTCTCCTGCCCTCTACCTCTCCTAATACCCCTTCTCCTGCCCCAACCTCTCCTAATACCCCTCTCCTGCCCCAACCTCTCCTAATACCCCCTCTCCTGCCCCAACCTCTCCTAATACCCCCTCTCCTGCCCCAACCTCTCCTAATACCCCCTCTCCTGCCCCAACCTCTCCTAATACCCCCTCTCCTGCCCCAACCTCTCCTAATACCCCCTCTCCTGCCGTCTACCTCTCCTAATACCCCCTCTCCTGCCCTCTACCTC
The DNA here is from genome assembly GCF_028390025.1 of Pseudophryne corroboree. Taxonomy (NCBI): domain Eukaryota; kingdom Metazoa; phylum Chordata; class Amphibia; order Anura; family Myobatrachidae; genus Pseudophryne; species Pseudophryne corroboree. The sequence continues at coordinate 138,101 of NW_026967960.1, forward strand.
TCCTAATACCCCCTCTCCTGCCCACTACCTCTCCTAATACCCCCTCTCCTGCCCACTACCTCTCCTAATACCCCCTCTCCTGCCCACTACCTCTCCTAATACCCCCTCTCCTGCCCTCTACCTCTCCTAATACCCCCTCTCCTGCCCTCTACCTCTCCTAATACCCCCTCTCCTGCCCTCTACCTCTCCTAATACCCCCTCTCCTGCCCTCTACCTCTCCTAATACCCCCTCTCCTGCCCTCTACCTCTCCTAATACCCCCTCTCCTGCCCTCTACCTCTCCTAATACCCCCTCTCCTGCCCTCTACCTCTCCTAATACCCCCTCTCCTGCCCTCTACCTCTCCTAATACCCCCTCTCCTGCCCTCTACCTTTCCTAATACCCCCTCTCCTGCCCCCATCCTCTCCTAATACCCCCTCTCCTGCCCTCTACCCCCCTCTCCTGCCCCAACCTCTCCTAATACCCCCTCTCCTGGCCCAACCTCTCCTACTACCCCCTCTCCTGCCCTCTACCTCTCCTAATACCCCCTCTCCTGCCCTCTACCTCTCCTAATACCCCCTCTCCTGCCCCCATCCTCTCCTATTACCCCCTCTCCTGCCCCAACCTCTCCTAATACCCCCTCCTCTCCTAATACCCCCTCTCCTGCCCCCATCCTCTCTTAATACCCCCTCTCCTGCCCTCTACCTCTCCTAATACCCCCTCTCCTGCCCCCTACCTCTCCTAATACCCCCTCTCCTGCCCCCTACCTCTCCTAATACCCCCTCTCCTGCCCCCAACCTCTCCTAATACCCCCTCTCCTGCCCCTATATACTTCTAATACCCCCTCTCATGTCCCTGACATTCACCTAATGCCCACTCACCTGCTGTCCGTCTGTTATCTGCTGCCCCTGACATCCTAATGCCCCCTCATTTACTACCCCCTGTCACCTTCTGCCCCTACATTCTCCTAATACCCCTCATTTGCTGCCCTTACATTCTCCTAATGCCCCCTCATTTGCTACCCCTGTCAGTCACCTGCTGCCCTTATATTCTCCTAATGCCCCCTCACCTGTTGCCCCTGACATTCTCCTAATGCCCCCTCACCTTCTGCCCCTGACATTTTCCTAATGCCTCCTCGCCTGCAGCCCCCTGTCTGTCCCTGCTGCCCTTCTAACCTACCGCTCCCTGTCATTCTTCTGTTGCCCCTTCACCTATCTCCTGCCGCACCCCAGTCTTCTGCCATCAGAGCCATTTCTAGGGTTAGGTGATCTGTGCAATCACACGGGGCGCAAGCGGCCGCGGTCTCTTTGAGACAGTATTCCATGTCTGGCTTTCCGCATGGAATAATGTTGAAAGTGTCTCACCCAAAATGGCCACCGCCTCAGAGGAGACAATTCAGACTGTTGGTAGAGGAGATGGCGACCATTTTTGGAGGGACATTTACAAGACTGGCAGACGCTAACAGCATCCCCACCCTCCTCTATTTCCTGCCGCTCTCATCCTCCAGATAATGGCTGCCGTATCCCATCTCACCCTGCAACCCCCTTGCCTTGTGGCCCCCTGCCACCACTTTCTGCTGCCCCCTACCTGTACCTTCCCAGTCTCCAGCCGCTCCCCACCTGTCTCCTGTTGACCCCCTCACCTTCTCCCTTCCTCACCTGCTGACCATTGTCTCCCCCCCCCCCCCATGCAGCTCCCTGCCTGTCATTACTGCATCTCTACTGCAACCCCTCCTCACCTACCGCCTCCCCCATCCTCCCACCTCACCTGCTGCCACCTGTCTTCTACTACCAACCTTTCCTGCTACCCCCAGTCTATTTCCTGCCGACCCTTCACCGGCCACCCTGCTGCCCCCTCACCTTCCACTAGCCTGTCTTCTGCCACCCTCCTTCTTGAGGTGAGGGGATCTGTGAGCGACACAGTGACATCACTTATATCTGTAGTTATAATACAGGGACATGACTGGGGAGGTGAGGGGATCTGGGAGTGTATATAATGATATTTGGTGTCTCCCGCATTTCACAGGAAGACACAGTAGTGAAGAAGACGCCCAGCTATCCCCATGTGTCAGGAAGACATAGCAGGACCCAGAGCCCCATCCCGGTGCCTCCACCTCACTCACTGATAAATGAGAGAGGCCATGACCAGAAGATCCTGAAACTCACCAACAAGACCATTCAGCTGCTGAATGGAGAGGTGAATGCTGGGAATGGGGCATTATACAGTAACATGGGGGGTTGTGACTGCTGGGAATGGGGCATTATACAGTAACACCAGGGGATGTGTCTGGGTGATGACTGGAGAGGTGACTGCTGGGAATGGGACATTATATAGTAACACCAGGGGATGTGTCTGGGTGATGACTGGAGAGGTGACTGCTGGCAATGGGGCATTATACAGTAACACCAGGGGATGTGTCTGGGTGATGACTGGAGAGGTGACTGGGAATGGGGCATTATACAGTAACACCAGGGGATGTGTCTGGGTGATGACTGGAGAGGTGACTGCTGGGAATGGGGCATTATACAGTAACACCGGGGGACGTGTCTGGGTGATGACTGGGGAGGTGACTGCTGGGAATGGGACATTATACAGTAACACCAGGGGATGTGTCTGGGTGATGACTGGAGAGGTGACTGCTGGAAATGGGACATTATACAGTAATACCAGGTGACGTGTCTGGGTGGTGACTGGGGAGGTGACTACCAAGAATGGCACATTATACAGTAACACCCTAGTACGTGTCTGGGTGGTGACTGGAGAGGTGACTGCTCGGAATGGGGCATTACACGGTAACACCAGGGGATGTGACTGGAGAGATGACTACCAAGAATGGGACATTATACAGTAACACCCTGGTACATGTCTGGGTGGTGACTGGAGAGGTGACTGCTCGGAATGGGGCATTACGCGGTAACACCAGGGGATGTGTCTGGGTGGTGACTGCTGGGAATGGGACATTATACAGTAACACCAGGGAATGTGTCTGGGTGATGACTGGAGAGGTGACTGCTGGGAATGGGTCATTATACAGTAACACCAGGTGACGTGTCTGGGTGGTGACTGGAGAGGTGACTACCAAGAATGGGACATTATACAGTAACACCCTGGTACGTGTCTGGGTGGTGACTGGAGAGGTGACTACCAAGAATGGGACATTATACAGTAACACCCTGGTACATGTCTGGGTGGTGACTGGAGAGGTGACTGCTCGGAATGGGGCATTACACTGTAACACCAGGGGATGTGTTTGGGTGGTGACTGCTGGGAATGGGGCATTATACAGTAACACCAGGGGACGTATCAGGGTGATGACTGGAGAGGTGACTGCTGGGAATGGGGCATTATACAGTAATACCAGGTGACGTGTCGGGGAGGTGACTACCAAGAATGGGACATTATACAGTAACACCCTGGTAAGTGTCTGGGTGGTGACTGGAGAGGTGACTGCTGGGAATGGGGCATTATACAGTAACACCAGGTGACGTGTCTGGGGTACTGGAGAGGTGACTGCTCGGAATGGGGCATTACACGGTAACACCAGGGGATGTGTCTAGGTGATGACTGGAGAGGTGACTGCTGGGAATGGGGCATTATACAGTAACACCAGGGGATGTGTCTTGGTGATGACTGGAGAGGTGACTGCTGGGAATGGGGCATTATACAGTAACACCAGGGGACGTGTCTTGGTGATGACTGGAGAGGTGACTGCTGGGAATGGGGCATTATACAGTAACACCAGGTGACGTGTCTGGGTGGTTACTGGAGAGGTGACTACCAAGAATGGGACATTATACAGTAACACCCTGGTACGTGTCTGGGTGATGACTGGAGAGGTGACTGCTGGGAATGGGGCATTATACAGTAACACCAGGTGACGTGTCTGTGGTACTGGAGAGGTGACTGCTCGGAATGGGGCATTACACGGTAACACCAGGGGATGTGTCTAGGTGATGACTGGAGAGGTGACTGCTGGGAATGGGACATTATACAGTAACACCAGGGGATATGTCTAGGTGATGACTGGAGAGGTGACTGCTGGGTATGGGGAATTATACAGTAACACCAGGGGATGTGTCTGGGTGATGACTGGAGAGGTGACTGCTGGGAATGGGACATTATACAGTAACACCAGGGGATGTGTCTGGGTGGTGACTGGAGAGGTGACTGCTGGGAATGGGGCATTATACAGTAACACCAGGGGATGTGTCTGGGTGATGACTGGAGAGGTGACTGCTGGGAATAGGACATTATACAGTAACACCAGGGGACGTGTCTGGGTGATGACTGGAGAGGTGACTGCTGGGAATGGGACATTATACAGTAATACCAGGGGATGTGTCTGGGTGATGACTGGAGAGGTGACTGCTGGGAATGGGACATTATACAGTAACACCAGGGGACGTGTCTAGGTGATGACTGGAGAGGTGACTGCTGGGAATAGGACATTATACAGTAACACCAGGGGACGTGTCTGGGTGATGACTGGAGAGGTGACTGCTGGGAATGGGGCATTATATAGTAACACCGGGGGATGTGTCTGGGTGATGACTGTATCACTGTGTGTGTCAGGTACCTATAAGGTGTCAGGATGTCACTGTCTATGTCTCCATGCAGGAGGAGGAGTATATAGAGGAACACAGGGGTCTGTACAACGACGTGATAATGGAGAATCACCGGCCCACATCACTGGGTAAGAGGAGACTGTCATGTATTGTACAGGGGAGAGCAGGTATGGGGGCCCCCTATATACACACATCACCTGATAATCACATATATACTGTACTCAGTCATTGTGTGTCTCCTACAGATGGGCCCAGTAACAGAGATACCCCAGAGAGATGTCCCCGTCCTCTGTATTCAAAGGATTGTACAGAGGAGAATCACAGGATCCCACAGGAGGATCGGGTAGGTGGGATTTAGGGTCTCCCCAATATACCAAAGTGACTGTCACTATATGATCTGTAGAGGAGCTGTGTGTCTTATACACTGATATTATACTGTTTCACCTCAGTTTAATCTAACACTATGCAAATGCCATTGTATTATTTTTTGGGTTATTTAGGGAGAACGTCTGTCTGATATAAAGTCAGAAGATACAGAGGGAGAAGAGACGTATGTGACTGATATAGAGGGAGAAGAAGACACGTATGTGACTGATATAAAGGCAGAAGATATAGAGGGAGAAGAAGAGACGTATGTGACTGATATGAAGGCAGAAGATATAGAGGGAGAAGAAGAGATGTATGTGAGGGGTGATCAGCAGTGTAAGGAGGAGGAGATCCCTACAGATATCAGCACAGGTGAGTAATAAACACTTTTCTCTGACGTCCTAGTGGATGCTGGGGACTCCGTCAGGACCATGGGGAATAGTGGCTCCGCAGGAGACAGGGCACAAAAGTAAAAGCTTTAGGATCAGGTGGTGTGCACTGGTTCCTCCCCCTATGACCCTCCTCCAAGCCTCAGTTAGGTTTTTGTGCCAGTCCGAGCAGGGTGCAATCTAGGTGGCTCTCCTAAAGAGCTGCTTAGGAAAAGTTTTTTAGGTTTTATTCTCAGTGAGTCCTGCTGGGAACAGGCTCACTGCATCGAGGGACTTAGGGGAGAGAAGTCAACTCACCTGCGTGCATGATGGATTGGCTTCTTAGGCTACTGGACACCATTTGCTCCAGAGGGAACGAACACAGGCCCAGCCATGGAGTCCGGTCCCGGAGCCGCGCCGCCGACCCCCCTTGCAGATGCTGAAGATTGAAGAGGTCCAGAGACAGGCGGCAGAAGACTTTTCAGTCTTCCTGAGGTAGCGCACAGCACTGCAGCTGTGCGCCATTGTTGTCAGCACACTTCACACAGCGTGTCACTGAGGGTGCAGGGCGCTGAGGGGGGCGCCCTGGGCAGCAATGTTTAGTACCTTTTTATGGCTAAAAATACATCACATATAGCCCTTGAGGCTATATGGATGTATTTAACCCCTGCCAGATATCACAAACTCCGGAGAAGAAGCCCGCCGAAAAGGGGGAGGGGCCTATTCTCCTCAGCACACAGCGCCATTTTCCCTCACAGAAATGCTGGTGGGAAGGCTCCCATGCTCTCCCCTGCACTGCACTACAGAAACAGGGTTAAAACAGAGAGGGGGGGCACTTATTTGGCGATATGAATATATATATTAAAATGCTATAAGGGAAAAACACTTATATAAAGGTTGTCCCTGTATAATTATAGCGTTTTTGGTGTGTGCTGGCAAACTCTCCCTCTGTCTCCCCAAAGGGCTAGTGGGGTCCTGTCCTCTATCAGAGCATTCCCTGTGTGTGTGCTGTATGTCGGTACGTGTGTGTCGACATGTATGAGGACGATGTTGGTGAGGAGGCGGAGCAATTGCCTGTAATGGTGATGTCACTCTCTAGGGAGTCGACACCGGAATGGATGGCTTATTTATGGAATTACGTGATAATGTCAACACGCTGCAAGGTCGGTTGACGACATGAGACAGCCGGCAAACAAATTAGTACCTGTCAAGGCGTCTCAAACACCGTCAGGGGCTGTAAAAGGCCCATTTACCTCAGTCGGTCGAAAGACACAGACACGGACACTGATTTCAGTGTCGACGGTGAAGAAACAAACGTATTTTCCTTTAGGGCCACACGTTACTTGTTAAGGGCAATGAAGGAGGTGTTACATATTTCTGATACTACAAGTACCACAAAAAAGGGTATTATGTGGGATGTGAAAAAACTACCTGTAGTTTTTCCGGAATCAGATAAATTAAATGAAGTGTGTGATGATGCGTGGGTTTCCCCCGATAGAAAATTATTGGCGGTATACCCTTTCCCGCCAGAAGTTAGGGCTCGTTGGGAAACACCCCTTAGGGTGGATAAGGCGCTCACACGCTTATCAAAACAAGTGGCGGTACCGTCTACAGATAGGGCCGTCCTCAAGGAGCCAGCTGATAGGAGGCTGGAAAATATCCTAAAAAGTATATACACACATACTGGTGTTATACTGCGACCAGCGATCGCCTCAGCCTGGATGTGCAGAGCTGGCGTGGCTTGGTCGGATTCCCTGACTAAAAATATTGATACCCTTGACAGGGACAGTATTTTATTGATTATAGAGCATTTAAAGGATGCATTTCTATATATGCGAGATGCACAGAGGGATATTTGCACTCTGGCATCAAGAATAAATGCGATGTCCATATCTGCCAGAAGATGTTTATGGACACGACAGTGGTCAGGTGATGCAGATTCCAAACGGCACAAAGATGTATTGCCGTATAAAGGGGAGGAGTTATTTGGGGTCGGTCCATCGGACCTGGTGGCCACGGCAACTGCTGGAAAAACCACCGTTTTTACCCTGAGTCACATCTCTGCAGAAAAAGACACCGTCTTTTCAGCCTCAGTCCTTTCGTCCCTATAAGAGTCATATCTGCCCAGGGATAGAGGAAAGGGAAGAAGACTGCAGTAGGCAGCCCATTCCCAGGAACAGCAGCCCTCCACCGCTTCTGCCAAGTTCTCAGCATGACGATGGGACCGTACAGGACCCCTGGATCCTACAAGTAGTATCCCAGGGGTACAGATTGGAATGTCGAGGCGTTTCCCCCTCGCAGGCTCCTGAAGTCTGCTTTACCAATGTCTCCCTCCGACAGGGAGGCAGTATGGGAAACAATTCACAAGCTGTATTCCCAGCAGGTGATAATCAAATTACCCCTCCTACAACAAGGAAAGGGGTATTATTCCACACTATATTGTGGTACTGAAGCCAGAGGGCTAGGTGAGACCTATTCTAAATCTGAAATATTTGAACACTTACAAAGGTTCAAATCAAGATGGAGTCACTCAGAGCAGTGATAGCGAAGTCCCGGGACATCAGGGATGCTTACCTCCATGTCCCAAATTTGCCCTTCTCACCAAGGGTACCTCAGGTTCGTGGTACAGAACTGTCACTATCAGTTTCAGACGCTGCCGTTTTGATTGTCCACGGCACCCCGGGTCTTTACCAAGGTAATGACCGAAATGATGATTCTTCTTCGAAGAAAAGGCGTCTTAATTATCCCTTACTTGGACGATCTCCTGATAAGAGCAAAGTCCAGGGAACAGTTGGAAGTCGGAGTAGCACTATCTCGGATACTGCTACAACACCACGGGTGGATTCTAAATATTCCAAAATCGCAGCTGATCCCGACGACACGTCTGCTGTTCCTAGGGATGATTCTGGACACAGTCCAGAAAAAGGTGTTTCTCCCGGAGGAGAAAGCCAGGGAGTTATCCGAGCTAGTCAGGAACCTCCTAAAACCAGGAAAAGTGTCAGTGCATCATTGCACAAGGGTCCTGGGAAAAATGGTGGCTTCCTACGAAGCAATTCCATTCGGCAGATTTCACGCAAGAACTTTTCAGTGGGATCTGCTGGACAAATGGTCCGGATCGCATCTTCAGATGCATCAGCGGATAACCCTATATCCAAGGACAAGGGTGTCTCTCCTGGGGTGGTTACAGAGTGCTCATCTTCTAGAGGGCCGCAGATTCGGCATTCAGGATTGGATGCTGGTGACCACGGAGGCCAGCCTGAGAGGCTGGGGAGCAGTCACACAAGGAAAAAATTTCCAGGGAGTGTGATCAAGTCTGGAGACTTTTCTCCACATAAATATACTGGAGCTAAGGGCAAATTTATAAGGCTCTAAGCTTAGCAAGACCTCTGCTTCAAGGTCAGCCGGTATTGATCCAGTGGGACAACATCACGGCAGTCGCCCATGTAAACAGACAGGGCGGCACAAGAAGCAGGAGGGCAATGGCAAAAACTGCAAGGATTTTTCGCTGGGCGGAAAATCATGTGATAGCACTGTCAGCAGTGTTCATTCCGGGAGTGGACAACTGGGAAGCAGACTTCCTCAGCAGGCACGACCTCCACCCGGGAGAGTGGGAACTTCATCGGGAAGTTTTCCACATGATTGTGAACCATTGGGAAAGACCAAAGGTGGATATGATGGCGTCCTGCCTGAACAAAAAACGGGACAGGTATTGCGCCAGGTCAAGAGATTTTCAGGCAATAGCTGTGGAAGTCCTGGTAACACCGTGGGTGTACCAGTCGGTGTATGTGTTCCCTCCTCTGCTTCTCATACCCAAGGTATTGAGAATTATAAGACGTAGAGGAGTAAGAACTATACTCGTGGCTCCGGATTGGCCAAGAAGGACTTGGTACCCGGAACTTCAAGAAATGCTCACAGAGGACTCATGGCCTCTGCCGCTAAGAAGGGACTTGCTTCAGCAAGGACCATGTCTGTTCCAAGACTTACCGCGGCTGCATTGACGGCATGGCGGTGGAACGCCGGATCCTAAGGGAAAAAGGCATTCCGGAAGAGGTCATTCCTACCCTGGTCAAAGCCAGGAAGGAGGTGACTGCACAACATTATCACCACATGTGGCGAAAATATGTTGCGTGGTGTGAGGCCAGGAAGGCCCCACGAAGGAATTTCAACTCTGTCGATTCCTGCATTTCCTGCAAACAGGAGTGTCTATGGGCCTCAAATTGGGGTCCATTAAGGTTCAAATTTCGGCCCTATCGAGTTTCTTCCAGAAAGAATTGGCTTCAGTTCCTGAAGTTCAGAAGTTTGTCAAGGGAGTATTGCATATACAACCCCCTTTTGTGCCTCCAGTGGCACTGTGGGATCTCAACGTAGTTCTGGGATGCCTCAAATCACATTGGTTTAAACCATTCAAATCTGTGGATTTGAAGTATCTCACATGGAAAGTGACCATGCTGTTGGCCCTGGCCTCGGCCAGGCGAGTGTAAAATTGGCGTTTTTTTCTCACAAAAGCCATATCTGTTTGTTCATTCGGACAGGGCAGAGCTGCGGACTCGTCCCCAGTTTCTCCCTAAGGTGGTGTCAGTGTTTCACCTGAACCAGCTTATTGTGGTGCCTGCGGCTACTAGGGACTTGGAGGACTCCAAGTTGCTAGATGTTGTCAGGGCCCTGAAAATATAGGTTTCCAGGACGACTGGAGTCAGGAAAACTGACTTGCTGTTATCCTGTATGCACCCAACAAACTGGGTGCTCTTGCTTCTAAGCAGACGATTGCTAGTTGGATGTGTAGTACAATTCAGCTTGCACATTCTGTGGCAGGCCTGCCACAGCCAAAATATGTAAATGCCCATTCCACAAGGAAGGGGGGCTCATCTTGGGCGGCTGCCCGAGGGGTCTCGGCTTTACAAATTTGCCGAGCTGCTACTTGGTCAGGGACACACCCTGACTGAGGAGGACCTGGAGTTCTCTCATTCGGTGCTGCAGAGTCATCCGCACTCTCCCGCCCGTTTGGGAGCTTTGGTATAATCCCCATGGTCCTGACGGAGTCCCCAGCATCCACTAGGACGTCAGAGAAAATAAGATTTTACTTACCGATAATTCTATTTCTCGTAGTCCGTAGTGGATGCTGGGCGCCCATCCCAAGTGCGGATTGTCTGCAATACTTGTACATAGTTATTGTTACAAAAATCGGGTTATTATTGTTGTGAGCCATCTTTTCAGAGGCTCCTCTGTTATCATGCTGTTAACTGGGTTCAGATCACAGGTTGTACAGTGTGATTGGTGTGGCTGGTATGAGTCTTACCCGGGATTCAAAATCCTTCCTTATTGTGTACGCTCGTCCGGGCACAGTGTCCTAACTGAGGCTTGGAGGAGGGTCATAGGGGGAGGAGCCAGTGCACCCCACCTGATCCTAAAGCTTTTACTTTTGTGCCCTGTCTCCTGCGGAGCCGCTATTCCCCATGGTCCTGACGGAGTCCCCAGCATCCACTACGGACTACGAGAAATAGATTTATCGGTAAGTAAAATCTTATTATTACAGAAGTCACATATTCTCATTGCTCAGTCACTACAGCAATCTCTTATCCTACACCCTCCTCCGCCATCAGCCCTGTTCTCAGTTGGGTGTTTATAACACAAGGCTATCCATG
>NW_026967961.1:0-149000 GCF_028390025.1 Pseudophryne corroboree
ACAGGTCCCGGGGATAGTGACAGAGACTCATTATGAGACTCGCTGCTGTCCTCTTGCTGCGTGTGGGCTGGAGTCCTCTTTCAGCAGTGCAGGCAGTGATGTGGGGTGATGGAGGTTACACAGACAGGGACAAGGCATGTGACTGTGAGTGGAAGGGAAAGTATAAGGGTGAGGAGAGGAGAGGGGGGGGGGATCCAGGTTGTATACTATGGAATACAGGTCCCGGGGATAGTGAGAGAGACTCATTATGAGACTCGCTGCTGTCCTCTTGCTGCGTGTGGGCTGGAGTCCTCTTTCAGCAGTGCAGGCAGTGATGTGGGGTGATGGAGGTTACACAGACAGGGACAAGGCATGTGACTGTGAGTGGAAGGGAAAGTATAAGGGTGAGGAGAGGAGAGGGGGGGGGGGATCCAGGTTGTATACTATGGAATACAGGTCCCGGGGATAGTGACAGAGACTCATTATGAGACTCGCTGCTGTCCTCTTGCTGCGTGTGGGCTGGAGTCCTCTTTCAGCAGTGCAGGCAGTGATGTGGGGTGATGGAGGTTACACAGACAGGGACAAGGCATGTGACTGTGAGTGGAAGGGAAAGTATAAGGGTGAGGAGAAGAGGAGAGGGGGGGGGATCCAGGTTGTATACTATGGAATACAGGTCCCGGGGATAGTGACAGAGACTCATTATGAGACTCGCTGCTGTCCTCTTGCTGCGTGTGGGCTGGAGTCCTCTTTCAGCAGTGCAGGCAGTGATGTGGGGTGATGGAGGTTACACAGACAGGGACAAGGCATGTGACTGTGAGTGGCAGGGAAAGTATAAGGGTGAAGAGGGAGAGGAGAGGGGGGGGGGGAGATCCAGGTTGTATACTATGGAATACAGGTCCCGGGGATAGTGACAGAGACTCATTATGAGACTCGCTGCTGTCCTCTTGCTGCGTGTGGGCTGGAGTCCTCTTTCAGCAGTGCAGGCAGTGATGTGGGGTGAGGGAGGTTACACAGACAGGGACAAGGCATGTGACTGTGAGTGGAAGGGAAAGTATAAGGGTGAGGAGAAGAGGAGAGGAGAGGGGGGGGGATCCAGGTTGTATACTATGGAATACAGGTCCCGGGGATAGTGACAGAGACTCATTATGAGACTCGCTGCTGTCCTCTTGCTGCGTGTGGGCTGGAGTCCTCTTTCAGCAGTGCAGGCAGTGATGTGGGGTGAGGGAGGTTACACAGACAGGGACAAGGCATGTGACTGAGTGGAAGGGAAAGTATAAGGGTGAGGAGGGAGAGGAGGGGGGGGGGGGGGGAGATCCAGGTTGTATACTATGGAATACAGGTCCCGGGGATAGTGACAGAGACTCATTATGAGACTCGCTGCTGTCCTCTTGCTGCGTGTGGGCTGGAGTCCTCTTTCAGCAGTGCAGGCAGTGATGTGGGGTGAGGGAGGTTACACAGACAGGGACAAGGCATGTGACTGTGAGTGGAAGGGAAAGTATAAGGGTGAGGAGGGAGAGGAGGGGGGGGGGGGGGGGGAGATCCAGGTTGTATACTATGGAATACAGGTCCCGGGGATAGTGACAGAGACTCATTATGAGACTCGCTGCTGTCCTCTTGCTGCGTGTGGGCTGGAGTCCTCTTTCAGCAGTGCAGGCAGTGATGTGGGGTGATGGAGGTTACACAGACAGGGACAAGGCATGTGACTGTGAGTGGAAGGGAAAGTATAAGGGTGAGGAGAAGAGGAGTGGGGGGGGGGGGGGATCCAGGTTGTATACTATGGAATACAGGTCCCGGGGATAGTGACAGAGACTCATTATGAGACTCGCTGCTGTCCTCTTGCTGCGTGTGGGCTGGAGTCCTCTTTCAGCAGTGCAGGCAGTGATGTGGGGTGATGGAGGTTACACAGACAGGGACAAGGCATGTGACTGTGAGTGGAAGGGAAAGTATAAGGGTGAGGAGGGAGAGGAGGGGGGGTGGGGGGGGAGATCCAGGTTGTATACTATGGAACACAGGTCCCGGGGATAGTGAGAGAGACTCATTATGAGACTCGCTGCTGTCCTCTTGCTGCGTGTGGGCTGGAGTCCTCTTTCAGCAGTGCAGGCAGTGATGTGGGGTGAGGGAGGTTACACAGACAGGGACAAGGCATGTGACTGTGAGTGGAAGGGAAAGTATAAAGGTGAGGAGAAGAGGAGAGGGGGGGGGGGGGGGAGATCCAGGTTGTATACTATGGAATACAGGTCCCGGGGATAGTGACAGAGACTCATTATGAGACTCGCTGCTGTCCTCTTGCTGCGTGTGGGCTGGAGTCCTCTTTCAGCAGTGCAGGCAGTGATGTGGGGTGATGGAGGTTACACAGACAGGGACAAGGCATGTGACTGTGAGTGGAAGGGAAAGTATAAGGGTGAGGAGAGGAGAGGGGGGGGGGGATCCAGGTTGTATACTATGGAATACAGGTCCCGGGGATAGTGACAGAGACTCATTATGAGACTCGCTGCTGTCCTCTTGCTGCGTGTGGGCTGGAGTCCTCTTTCAGCAGTGCAGGCAGTGATGTGGGGTGATGGAGGTTACACAGACAGGGACAAGGCATGTGACTGTGAGTGGAAGGGAAAGTATAAGAGTGAGGAGAAGAGGAGAGGGGGGGGGGGGAGATCCAGGTTGTATACTATGGAATACAGGTCCCGGGGATAGTGAGAGAGACTCATTATGAGACTCGCTGCTGTCCTCTTGCTGCGTGTGGGCTGGAGTCCTCTTTCAGCAGTGCAGGCAGTGATGTGGGGTGAGGGAGGTTACACAGACAGGGACAAGGCATGTGACTGTGAGTGGAAGGGAAAGTATAAAGGTGAGGAGAAGAGGAGAGGGGGGGGGGGGGGAGATCCAGGTTGTATACTATGGAATACAGGTCCCGGGGATAGTGACAGAGACTCATTATGAGACTCGCTGCTGTCCTCTTGCTGCGTGTGGGCTGGAGTCCTCTTTCAGCAGTGCAGGCAGTGATGTGGGGTGATGGAGGTTACACAGACAGGGACAAGGCATGTGACTGTGAGTGGAAGGGAAAGTATAAGGGTGAGGAGAGGAGAGGGGGGGGGGATCCAGGTTGTATACTATGGAATACAGGTCCCGGGGATAGTGACAGAGACTCATTATGAGACTCGCTGCTGTCCTCTTGCTGCGTGTGGGCTGGAGTCCTCTTTCAGCAGTGCAGGCAGTGATGTGGGGTGATGGAGGTTACACAGACAGGGACAAGGCATGTGACTGTGAGTGGAAGGGAAAGTATAAGGGTGAGGAGGGAGAGGAGGGGGGGTGGGGGGGGAGATCCAGGTTGTATACTATGGAACACAGGTCCCGGGGATAGTGAGAGAGACTCATTATGAGACTCGCTGCTGTCCTCTTGCTGCGTGTGGGCTGGAGTCCTCTTTCAGCAGTGCAGGCAGTGATGTGGGGTGATGGAGGTTACACAGACAGGGACAAGGCATGTGACTGTGAGTGGAAGGGAAAGTATAAGGGTGAGGAGAAGAGGAGAGGGGGGGGGATCCAGGTTGTATACTATGGAATACAGGTCCCGGGGATAGTGACAGAGACTCATTATGAGACTCGCTGCTGTCCTCTTGCTGCGTGTGGGCTGGAGTCCTCTTTCAGCAGTGCAGGCAGTGATGTGGGGTGATGGAGGTTACACAGACAGGGACAAGGCATGTGACTGTGAGTGGAAGGGAAAGTATAAGGGTGAGGAGAGGAGAGGGGGGGGGGATCCAGGTTGTATACTATGGAATACAGGTCCCGGGGATAGTGAGAGAGACTCATTATGAGACTCGCTGCTGTCCTCTTGCTGCGTGTGGGCTGGAGTCCTCTTTCAGCAGTGCAGGCAGTGATGTGGGGTGAGGGAGGTTACACAGACAGGGACAAGGCATGTGACTGTGAGTGGAAGGGAAAGTATAAGGGTGAGGAGAAGAGGAGAGGGGGGGGGATCCAGGTTGTATACTATGGAATACAGGTCCCGGGGATAGTGACAGAGACTCATTATGAGACTCGCTGCTGTCCTCTTGCTGCGTGTGGGCTGGAGTCCTCTTTCAGCAGTGCAGGCAGTGATGTGGGGTGATGGAGGTTACACAGACAGGGACAAGGCATGTGACTGTGAGTGGAAGGGAAAGTATAAGGGTGAGGAGAGGAGAGGGGGGGGGGATCCAGGTTGTATACTATGGAATACAGGTCCCGGGGATAGTGACAGAGACTCATTATGAGACTCGCTGCTGTCCTCTTGCTGCGTGTGGGCTGGAGTCCTCTTTCAGCAGTGCAGGCAGTGATGTGGGGTGATGGAGGTTACACAGACAGGGACAAGGCATGTGACTGTGAGTGGAAGGGAAAGTATAAGGGTGAGGAGAGGAGAGGGGGGGGGGATCCATGTTGTATACTATGGAATACAGGTCCCGGGGATAGTGAGAGAGACTCATTATGAGACTCGCTGCTGTCCTCTTGCTGCGTGTGGGCTGGAGTCCTCTTTCAGCAGTGCAGGCAGTGATGTGGGGTGATGGAGGTTACACAGACAGGGACAAGGCATGTGACTGTGAGTGGAAGGGAAAGTATAAGGGTGAGGAGAGGAGAGGGGGGGGGGGGATCCAGGTTGTATACTATGGAATACAGGTCCCGGGGATAGTGACAGAGACTCATTATGAGACTCGCTGCTGTCCTCTTGCTGCGTGTGGGCTGGAGTCCTCTTTCAGCAGTGCAGGCAGTGATGTGGGGTGATGGAGGTTACACAGACAGGGACAAGGCATGTGACTGTGAGTGGAAGGGAAAGTATAAGGGTGAGGAGAAGAGGAGAGGGGGGGGGATCCAGGTTGTATACTATGGAATACAGGTCCCGGGGATAGTGACAGAGACTCATTATGAGACTCGCTGCTGTCCTCTTGCTGCGTGTGGGCTGGAGTCCTCTTTCAGCAGTGCAGGCAGTGATGTGGGGTGATGGAGGTTACACAGACAGGGACAAGGCATGTGACTGTGAGTGGCAGGGAAAGTATAAGGGTGAAGAGGGAGAGGAGAGGGGGGGGGGGAGATCCAGGTTGTATACTATGGAATACAGGTCCCGGGGATAGTGACAGAGACTCATTATGAGACTCGCTGCTGTCCTCTTGCTGCGTGTGGGCTGGAGTCCTCTTTCAGCAGTGCAGGCAGTGATGTGGGGTGAGGGAGGTTACACAGACAGGGACAAGGCATGTGACTGTGAGTGGAAGGGAAAGTATAAGGGTGAGGAGAAGAGGAGAGGAGAGGGGGGGGGATCCAGGTTGTATACTATGGAATACAGGTCCCGGGGATAGTGACAGAGACTCATTATGAGACTCGCTGCTGTCCTCTTGCTGCGTGTGGGCTGGAGTCCTCTTTCAGCAGTGCAGGCAGTGATGTGGGGTGAGGGAGGTTACACAGACAGGGACAAGGCATGTGACTGAGTGGAAGGGAAAGTATAAGGGTGAGGAGGGAGAGGAGGGGGGGGGGGGGAGATCCAGGTTGTATACTATGGAATACAGGTCCCGGGGATAGTGACAGAGACTCATTATGAGACTCGCTGCTGTCCTCTTGCTGCGTGTGGGCTGGAGTCCTCTTTCAGCAGTGCAGGCAGTGATGTGGGGTGAGGGAGGTTACACAGACAGTGTTAGGGTAATATGCTTACACCTTAACTTCAACGCCTTAGTAGCCCTTCTGTCTTGGAGATTCATGGTTCTGGATACAGCCGGCCGGAGAGCAAGAAGTCACACTAGACACAATGCAAGTATAACACTGCTCTGTCCTATGACAGAGAGAGCTTTTATTTATACCAAAAGAGAAGTGGGCTTTTACATGCCCTCCAATCACAGTGAAGTATAAAGTTAGCTAATCATATATATATTACAAGTTTCAGTGACATAGAAGGTAATATTCAGAAGACACAGTTCCAAAGTATTCCTGGAGTCTGTCTTGACAGGTCAGAGGCGATTGCTGAAGATCTCTATTTCTGTCATTCTCTGTCTCCTGGCTTCACATTCTTATCTTGTAAAGTATTTAAGGAAAACCACCTGTTGTCTCACACATACAATACAAGCAACTATGACCTTATAATATATGTAAAAGGACATATATACAGTCTTTAGAATATAGTGAAACAATAATACAGCAAAAGCATTTTAATCAATATTACTCTCACAAACCCCTCTTTTGATTAAAATCTTACTCTGATCCTGCCTTACACATATTGTAATAGTAATAACCTGAGCACATCTGATACCTTATATCACCTCATATGTTATCATAAGAACCACATATGGATGGATGTCAACCGATCATTCGGAACCCATACTCCGATTAAACTATGACAATACTATTCCTTCTTACACCATTAGGGGATGTGAGCAATACATACATGTACTTCTATTTCCTATGTTAGGTCTTTTGCATTTGCTACATGTTTTTCTTCCTTTATGCTCGCAACAAGCACTTTTTGCTGGGGTCATACTTCTAGTAATCATTTTTCTGAAACTACAGGATAGATAACAGTTCCAAAGGATGAGCAGAATCAATAGTACTATTATCCCTATCACTGGATGTATCAGAATGTTATATGCTTTAGAGAATGATGGAGATTTACCTGTAAATATATCCCACCAATGATGCTGTACGTTTTCCCTTTAATTCTGCTGCTATTTCTGCAAATTTTGCTGCTTCTATAATTGTTTACATCTGAACGTAACAAGCTGAATAGTTTACTCTCTCTAGATGTAGTTCACGTTTTATCGTCTTGTTAATGGCATTGATAATACCTTGAACCTCTTTTGAAAACATAATTTGCCCCCCTGGTGTCACCTGTTCTTTAATATCTGTAAACTAAGTATTGTTATTAACACGTAAAAAGGATTCATGGTGACTTGATCTTCACAGCCAGCTTTACAAGGCGTGTATTCAGGTGTCTTTTAGCTCAAGCTTGACTGCTGTAGGGGTTATTAGCAGACCCTGGAATGGACCATCAAAGCGTGGTTCTAGTGCTTTCTTGACATGCCGCTTAGTATAGACCCAATCTCCTGGTTTGTAATGAACATCATCCTAAAATGGAGACAAGATCTGGAAGAGATGGAAACACTGTATTGTGTACATTAATCATTTGTTTGCTTAACAAGGTAACATAAGTAGTCATTTCTCCATGATTACGTCACATCTGCTGGGGAAAATAACATCCTGTCTTAGGTGCTGTCTGGAATATCACACTTCATATGGTGTTAGTTTGTGTTTCTTATTGGGTGTGGTTCTGAGTATAGGGCTATAGGTAGATACTCTAACCATGTTGTCTTTGTTTCTGCCATTATTTCCTGTATCTTTTTTTTTTAATTTAAGGGTGCTGTTTCAGGTGTTCTACTCTGCCACTCGCCTCTGACCTGTGGAGGGGGTGTGTGAAATGCCTAACTGATACCCAAGTCCTGCATTATGTGTTGCATTATTTCTCCTATAAAATGAGTTCCTCTGTCCGATCAATTGTTTCTGGAACCCCATATCTGCAGACCACATCTTCCATTAGTTTCTTAGCTGTTTGGTTTTCCACTATTATGCATGCTGTTTAAAGTGCATTTAGTTCAGCTTCTTGCGCAGAAAAGTGTGGTTGGAGTTCTTGGACCAGGACTTCATCCATTGTTGTTACTGCATAAACTGTACATGGTGACCATTCATGATAATACCTGTATACATCCATAAACAGGGTAAGATCTGCATTGTCCAATACCAGTCCGATAACATTATCAAGAGGAGACATCTCTGATTTCATAAGTTCAAAACAAACATGATGACATTTTTTTTTTTTTTTTTGTGTTTCCAGAGTTTGCTGTATCTTCTTCTGTCATCATATAGTTCATCAGATAATGTGTACTTTCTCCCCTCTTTTGAATCCTCTACTGGTAACAATGTAGCATGATTCAATACCGTACAACTTGAAATGGTGACATTCGTAGGACTCAACAGCACTACTTCGTATTTGGTCAATCTAGCTCCTGATAGATGTTTGGTTCTTGCTTGAATCAGAATTTCTATAACTGCGTGTGGTACCTGTATTGTTAGGGGTGGTTAAGCACAATATCTGAAGTCTTCTCTCTAAGTTTCAGGTGGACAGGTTGTACTGTCAGTAATCCAACATCTGTCTTTCCTTTGGACCAGAGTTTATGGTACCTGGTCTAGCCATTCTGGAAATTGATCACCTTGTGGCTTCTGTTCTTCCATCAACATTGTAGCAGCTAGTACAGCTTGTTGAAGCTTGTCGCTTGTTCTTGTGGATAATGTTTTTTCTTTACTTGTATACTGTACTGTGGCTTGAATGGCTGATAACACATTGGTTCCAAATAAATTGACTTGACAGTCTTCAGAGATGAGGAACTGCACAGGTACTGAAATTACTTCTTGTCCCACACTGATTTTGCAGGATTGCTTTTCTTTAGAGGGACTGTTGTACTTGCCATTCCTGTTCCCAATATAGTTTCTTGTGCTTGCAGTTTTGTTGGTACCTCCTGTTATCTTAATATAGTTCATCTTGTTCTGGTATCTACAATACAGTCCAATTGTTCCCCTCCCGGTGGGGTAAGTGTGGTTGTTACTTTGGATCCAGGAGAGTCAATTACTTGGACCAAAAGGTACAGTTCTGGAGCGCCTGTTTCCTATGGGCTGGCTTCAGAGGCCGCCCTGTTCTGAGCCCATGTCTTGTATTTGGAACATTCCTTCCTCATATGTCCTTGTTCATTGCTGAAGAAACACAAACCCTTTGTCTTCGCTTCTTCTGAAGAGACTTTTCTTTGGGGCTTCTTTCCTGTGTTTCTGGACATCTGTTACTTGGATCTTGTTCCTGTTTCTTGCATACATGGACAGTTATTCTGGGTACAGAGCTCTTTTCTTTCTGTTTTCTTTTCTTCTCTTCTTGTATTTCTTCTATGGCCTCTAAGACTTGTAGGAGTGATTCCATGGTTAAGGTACAGGCTTCTGGTCTAACCTGGAACAATTCTCCTCTCAGGGCTTCTGAGAGATAATTTAAGAAATGTGTTTTCAAAAGCCTTTCATGTTGGGTATTGGCCACATCAAATCCTCTATCTATATGTCCTTGATGCACCATATCATGGTACTGTCTGACAGTCTGACCACTCTTCTGTTTAACATCTGGAAATGCAGGTACTCTGTCTCTTTGCTGGTTACACCAGTGTTCTAATCTGTGCATGTACCCGCTTATCTTTGTCCTTTGTGCATCTTCTGCTAGTGGGGCTACTATGTTTGCAGCTGCTCCTGCTGGATATCCTCTTACTTCAGCTTCAGCTGATGAACACAATAACACTGAGTTTAGTTCTCGAAGATCTATCCAAGATCCTGCCCAAACAAGATTTATTCTCTTCATATAATTCAAATATGCAATTGGATGCTTGTGTGGGTCTGGAGCTTTGGAAATAATGTAATTCATGTCTGATGCAGCCATAGTCTGTGGTGTTCCTGTCTGCTAGTCCCGCGGCATTAAGGTCTCTAGTGATTTGTACAGATACTGGGTATGCCGTGATAGTCTCTTCAGGATATGGTGGTGGCTGCATCTGATAAAACATCTGGACATGTGGTGCACAGGTATTACATGGACATGGTGTACTAAGGTCCCCTGATTGCATTTTCTTACACTGTTCTTTTCTATGTATTATCCTTGTCCCAATAGTCTGGGGACTATTTGCCAGAAACAGGTTGTTATTAGAGATTATGGGTGTGTTCTGGCTATTGTCACAGTGTGGTTCATTGGGGAATACCCAATTGTCACAAAAGGGGCAATGTTCATATCCTTCAGGTATACATTGGTGACATTGTGGACACTTTCTCTGTCTCAATTCCTTTTGCAGATCTGGATATATTGGATTGTATGGTTCTGAAGAAATCTTATACCACTTGCCATCTCTTTTCTTTAGTACCACATTAGGTTCTGGTGAGTGTAAGGGTGCTGCAGTTGTAGTCAGGGTTGGTGCTGTGTTAGGTACAAATTATGGTGGTACCTGAATCAATGGTGTCACTTGTGGTGGTGGTGGGTTTACTACTGGTGTTGGTACTGGTATCTGTATGTCCCATGCTATGTCTTCTAAAAAATGTTTGTTCTTTTTTTTTTTTTTTTCTATCCAAACATTCTGTTCCCTTAAAAATATTTCCCATCTCTTGAAATCTAGAGTTCCCTGAGGGGAAAATCCTGCCCTTTTGAATACTTTTTGTATTCCCTTAATGGCTTCAGGACCTTCCTTTTGTCTGACTATCTCAGTGGGAGTCTTGGGCGCTAGGTCCGCCATACCCATGCTCCCCTGTGCCCCCATATGGGTTACTGGTCACAGTTACCTTAGTGCCCCCGTATGAGTTCCCGGTCACAGATACTTTATGTATAGTCTGACCCTTTCAAGGTCCTTATATTCCCCTCTCTCTAGATTCAATGACCTTATATACTGCAACTTCTATTACCTCCTGTATTATTTTGTAAAGACAAAAATATTTGCCCTGCTTTTATTCATGGGCAAATTTAACATCAGTGATACCCAAATAATGCCTTGTACTTTCTTTAGATAATTGTGGTATGATGAGTGTGTTCTCTGACTAATATGGTCAGTGCGTGTTGTGCCTTTATGTGATTCTTTAATGTACACCCCTGGAGTTGTTCCTAGAAGCAGGATCCCCCGTAAGTGTGGGTATGGGATCTCCCTCTGTTTCGAATACTACAACTCCTGTACAATACACACAACTAAGATTAGACCCTTATTCCACCATTCAGTATTTTCCTAACATCTTGTACCCCCTGCCTAAGTTATCAAAGACAGTATAATATGACTAACAGCGTTTAGAGACACACTAAAGTAATTATCCCAATTTCTGCACCCTCCATCTAGAATCATAGAAAGAATGGGGAAATTGGAAACACTCTGCACCAGCTAACAATTCCTTTTGTCATATCTATGAAAAGATCCTGACTAATATCCGTCAATAAGTTATGAATCTATTACTGGATATTCAGAGACAAAATTAGTTGACCAGTAGAAGAGAAAAGAATGTCTCTTTGTTGGTGCACGTAGAATAATTAAAAATTAACTTTTAATAAATACATTAAAAAATGTCTGATAACGAAATAAAAATAATATAACAATAATATATTTATCATACATACTTTTCAGTGAATAAAGTGGTTAATAAAGTGAAATTTAAAAAAATCAAGGCTCGCTACCTGTATCATGTATTTATTCATCAAATAGTTTGAATATATTACTGTAGATCAGAGTCCAAATATCAATCTCTGATTGAACTGTTATGTGTGGAGAAAGAGGGTATTAATAACCATCACCTAAGTGTTCCATAATCACCACAAGAATAATTATTCAATGTTCCACATATACTGTGTCAATATATATTATAGTCTGCCTGGTGATTATTTACCTCCATTATACTGAGCTCATACATACATACATACATATAGATTGTTCATACTATATAGATCACATTCATGTTATCTCTAAGTGAGAGCCTGCTACCTATGACAGATATATCTTTATAGACTTCTTAAACTACCATCTATTCAATAGTGTTTACAGTTGTCACAAATTAATATAAGTGTAATTATTCCATCTGTTCAGTAATATGACTATTTATCAGAATCACTGAGTCCTCCCTCCAGTTACATTTTCATAAGTTCACTAAGTTACTTATGAATTTTAATGAATTCCCATAACTTCAGTATATAATACCCCAGTAGATCTCATAATATGTCTGATGGTTTTATTATAAGGTATTTGACAGCTTCCCTCATTAATATAGTGAGAAAACCTTTCAATAGTGCATCCTTATAAGTTCTCTACTGAATTCACTCATATAAGTCATTCATGTTCAAAGAGTCTGTGCGTCTACTATTTCTGATACTCTGAACTTCAGGGTATCCTCTTAAAAAAATAATGTTTCCTATATATGTATGTATATCTGATGCAACAGGTATATAGAGCTGGACCATAGGACACATACTATGTATCTATACAGAAATAAAACTTACTGGATAGTATGTTATCACCTTACACCAATCTTATCCTACATCTTGTGACAGATTTTCTACTGAGATGTGTTCCTACAATTTTTGTTGCTGCAAAGACTTAACATTTAAGCAAAAACAAACAAATGGAGTTCTAACATAAATCTTGCAATCTAGACATATAACACAAATGTCATACAAGACACCCTCCAGCCTTAGGAGCCCCGTAGGGTCACCTAGAGGAAACGTGAAGGACCCTGACCTGGAATCGCGGGTACGTATCCGGACACCTTACATAAGAATGTCCACGTATCACTTCTTTCTCATGAGAGCCAAGGTCTATATGCAGAAAAGATCTTTGGACCCAGGGGCATCTATTCCCAAGAAGACAGGACAAGCCTTTAGGTTGCATTCAGGAAGGGGTAGTCTTTGGTCCTCTGATCAATTCTGCCAGCTTTTTATATACATCTCATGTACCACTCATACAACACACTCATATCATGCAGTCATACACTGATAACAAGACAACTTATACTTTAAAGACAGAAGGTTACTGGATTCTTGGATCCCGCTAACCCGTCCCCACTGAGCCCCACCATACCTCAGGAAGAGCTGAAAGAGAGTAAGAAGGTGCCAGAGCACTTGTCTTTGCTTACCCCACTGTACAGATTTATTTCAGCTGGTTCCTGGGCATCAGCGGTTGGTCTGGTCAGTGACGGCAGGAATGTAGGGGAATCCTGGACAAGACCCCCAGGAAATGTTAGGGTAATAGGCTTACACCTTAACTTCAACGCCTTAGTAGCCCTTCTGTCTTGGAGATTCATGGTTCTGGATACAGCCGGCCGGAGAGCAAGAAGTCACACTAGACACAATGCAAGTATAACACTGCTCTGTCCTATGACAGAGAGAGCTTTTATTTATACCAAAAAAGAAGTGGGCTTTAACATGCCCTCCAATCACAGTGAAGTATAAAGTTAGCTAATCATATATATATTACAAGTTTCATTGACATAGAAGGTAATATTCAGAATACACAGTTCCAAAGTATTCCTGGAGTCTGTCTTGACAGGTCAGAGGTGATTGCTGAAGATCTCTATTTCTGTCATTCTCTGTCTCCTGGCTTCACATTCTTATCTTGTAAAGTATTTAAGGAAAACCACCTGTTGTCTCACACATACAATACAAGCAACTATGACCTTATAATATATGTAAAAGGACATATATACAGTCTTTAGAATATAGTGAAACAATAATACAGCAAAAGCATTTTAATCAATATTACTCTCACACAAGCAACTATGACCTTATAATATATGTAAAAGGACATATATACAGTCTTTAGAATATAGTGAAACAATAATACAGCAAAAGCATTTTAATCAATATTACTCTCACAACAGGGACAAGGCATGTGACTGTGAGTGGAAGGGAAAGTATAAGGGTGAGGAGAAGAGGAGTGGGGGGGGGGATCCAGGTTGTATACTATGTAATACAGGTCCCGGGGATAGTGACAGAGACTCATTATGAGACTCGCTGCTGTCCTCTTGCTGCGTGTGGGCTGGAGTCCTCTTTCAGCAGTGCAGGCAGTGATGTGGGGTGAGGGAGGTTACACAGACAGGGACAAGGCATGTGACTGTGAGTGGAAGGGAAAGTATAAAGGTGAGGAGAAGAGGAGGGGGGGGGGAGATCCAGGTTGTATACTATGGAATACAGGTCCCGGGGATAGTGACAGAGACTCATTATGAGACTCGCTGCTGTCCTCTTGCTGCGTGTGGGCTGGAGTCCTCTTTCAGCAGTGCAGGCAGTGATGTGGGGTGATGGAGGTTACACAGACAGGGACAAGGCATGTGACTGTGAGTGGAAGGGAAAGTATAAGGGTGAGGAGAAGAGGAGAGGGGGGGGGGGATCCAGGTTGTATACTATGGAATACAGGTCCCGGGGATAGTGAGAGAGACCCATTATGAGACTCGCTGCTGTCCTCTTGCTGCGTGTGGGCTGGAGTCCTCTTTCAGCAGTGCAGGCAGTGATGTGGGGTGATGGAGGTTACACAGACAGGGACAAGGCATGTGACTGTGAGTGGAAGGGAAAGTATAAGGGTGAGGAGAAGAGGAGAGGGGGGGGGGGGATCCAGGTTGTATACTATGGAACACAGGTCCCGGGGATAGTGAGAGAGACTCATTATGAGACTCGCTGCTGTCCTCTTGCTGCGTGTGGGCTGGAGTCCTCTTTCAGCAGTGCAGGCAGTGATGTGGGGTGAGGGAGGTTACACAGACAGGGACAAGGCATGTGACTGTGAGTGGAAGGGAAAGTATAAGGGTGAGGAGGGAGAGGAGGGGGGGGGGATCCAGGTTGTATACTATGGAATACAGGTCCCGGGGATAGTGAGAGAGACTCATTATGAGACTCGCTGCTGTCCTCTTGCTGCGTGTGGGCTGGAGTCCTCTTTCAGCAGTGCAGGCAGTGATGTGGGGTGAGGGAGGTTACACAGACAGGGACAAGGCATGTGACTGTGAGTGGAAGGGAAAGTATAAGGGTGAGGAGGAGAGAGGGGGGGGGGAGATCCAGGTTGTATACTATGGAATACAGGTCCCGGGGATAGTGACAGAGACTCATTATGAGACTCGCTGCTGTCCTCTTGCTGCGTGTGGGCTGGAGTCCTCTTTCAGCAGTGCAGGCAGTGATGTGGGGTGATGGAGGTTACACAGACAGGGACAAGGCATGTGACTGTGAGTGGAAGGGAAAGTATAAGGGTGAGGAGAAGAGGAGAGGGGGGGGGGGGGATCCAGGTTGTATACTATGGAATACAGGTCCCGGGGATAGTGACAGAGACTCATTATGAGACTCGCTGCTGTCCTCTTGCTGCGTGTGGGCTGGAGTCCTCTTTCAGCAGTGCAGGCAGTGATGTGGGGTGATGGAGGTTACACAGACAGGGACAAGGCATGTGACTGTGAGTGGAAGGGAAAGTATAAGGGTGAGGAGAAGAGGAGTGGGGGGGGGGGGATCCAGGTTGTATACTATGGAATACAGGTCCCGGGGATAGTGACAGAGACTCATTATGAGACTCGCTGCTGTCCTCTTGCTGCGTGTGGGCTGGAGTCCTCTTTCAGCAGTGCAGGCAGTGATGTGGGGTGAGGGAGGTTACACAGACAGGGACAAGGCATGTGACTGAGTGGAAGGGAAAGTATAAGGGTGAGGAGGGAGAGGAGGGGGGGGGGGGGGGGAGATCCAGGTTGTATACTATGGAACACAGGTCCCGGGGATAGTGACAGAGACTCATTATGAGACTCGCTGCTGTCCTCTTGCTGCGTGTGGGCTGGAGTCCTCTTTCAGCAGTGCAGGCAGTGATGTGGGGTGAGGGAGGTTACACAGACAGGGACAAGGCATGTGACTGTGAGTGGAAGGGAAAGTATAAGGGTGAGGAGGGAGAGGAGGGGGGGGGGATCCAGGTTGTATACTATGGAATACAGGTCCCGGGGATAGTGACAGAGACTCATTATGAGACTCGCTGCTGTCCTCTTGCTGCGTGTGGGCTGGAGTCCTCTTTCAGCAGTGCAGGCAGTGATGTGGGGTGAGGGAGGTTACACAGACAGGGACAAGGCATGTGACTGTGAGTGGCAGGGAAAGTATAAGGGTGAGGAGAAGAGGGGGGGGGGGATCCAGGTTGTATACTATGGAACACAGGTCCCGGGGATAGTGACAGAGACTCATTATGAGACTCGCTGCTGTCCTCTTGCTGCGTGTGGGCTGGAGTCCTCTTTCAGCAGTGCAGGCAGTGATGTGGGGTGATGGAGGTTACACAGACAGGGACAAGGCATGTGACTGTGAGTGGAAGGGAAAGTATAAGGGTGAGGAGGGAGAGGAGGGAGAAGAGGGGGGGGGGATCCAGGTTGTATACTATGGAATACAGGTCCCGGGGATAGTGACAGAGACTCGTTATGAGACTCGCTGCTGTCCTCTTGCTGCGTGTGGGCTGGAGTCCTCTTTCAGCAGTGCAGGCAGTGATGTGGGGTGAGGGAGGTTACACAGACAGGGACAAGGCATGTGACTGTGAGTGGAAGGGAAAGTATAAGGGTGAGGAGGGAGAAGAGGAGAGGGGGGGGGATCCAGGTTGTATACTATGGAACACAGGTCCCGGGGATAGTGAGAGAGACTCGTTATGAGACTCGCTGCTGTCCTCTTGCTGCGTGTGGGCTGGAGTCCTCTTTCAGCAGTGCAGGCAGTGATGTGGGGTGAGGGAGGTTACACAGACAGGGACAAGGCATGTGACTGTGAGTGGAAGGGAAAGTATAAGGGTGAGGAGGGAGAAGAGGAGAGGGGGGGGGGATCCAGGTTGTATACTATGGAACACAGGTCCCGGGGATAGTGACAGAGACTCATTATGAGACTCGCTGCTGTCATCTTGCTGCGTGTGGGCTGGAGTCCTCTTTCAGCAGTGCAGGCAGTGATGTGGGGTGATGGAGGTTACACAGACAGGGACAAGGCATGTGACTGTGAGTGGAAGGGAAAGTATAAGAGTGAGGAGAAGAGGAGAGGGGGGGGGGGGAGATCCAGGTTGTATACTATGGAATACAGGTCCCGGGGATAGTGAGAGAGACTCATTATGAGACTCGCTGCTGTCCTCTTGCTGCGTGTGGGCTGGAGTCCTCTTTCAGCAGTGCAGGCAGTGATGTGGGGTGAGGGAGGTTACACAGACAGGGACAAGGCATGTGACTGTGAGTGGAAGGGAAAGTATAAGGGTGAGGAGAAGAGGAGAGGGGGGGGGGGGATCCAGGTTGTATACTATGGAATACAGGTCCCGGGGATAGTGACAGAGACTCATTATGAGACTCGCTGCTGTCCTCTTGCTGCGTGTGGGCTGGAGTCCTCTTTCAGCAGTGCAGGCAGTGATGTGGGGTGATGGAGGTTACACAGACAGGGACAAGGCATGTGACTGTGAGTGGAAGGGAAAGTATAAGGGTGAGGAGAAGAGGAGAGGGGGGGGGGGGAGATCCAGGTTGTATACTATGGAACACAGGTCCCGGGGATAGTGACAGAGACTCATTATGAGACTCGCTGCTGTCATCTTGCTGCGTGTGGGCTGGAGTCCTCTTTCAGCAGTGCAGGCAGTGATGTGGGGTGATGGAGGTTACACAGACAGGGACAAGGCATGTGACTGTGAGTGGAAGGGAAAGTATAAAGGTGAGGAGAAGAGGAGGGGGGGGGGAGATCCAGGTTGTATACTATGGAATACAGGTCCCGGGGATAGTGACAGAGACTCATTATGAGACTCGCTGCTGTCCTCTTGCTGCGTGTGGGCTGGAGTCCTCTTTCAGCAGTGCAGGCAGTGATGTGGGGTGAGGGAGGTTACACAGACAGGGACAAGGCATGTGACTGTGAGTGGAAGGGAAAGTATAAGGGTGAGGAGAAGAGGAGTGGGGGGGGGGGGGGATCCAGGTTGTATACTATGGAATACAGGTCCCGGGGATAGTGACAGAGACTCATTATGAGACTCGCTGCTGTCCTCTTGCTGCGTGTGGGCTGGAGTCCTCTTTCAGCAGTGCAGGCAGTGATGTGGGGTGATGGAGGTTACACAGACAGGGACAAGGCATGTGACTGTGAGTGGAAGGGAAAGTATAAGGGTGAGGAGGGAGAAGAGGGGGGGGGAGATCCAGGTTGTATACTATGGAATACAGGTCCCGGGGATAGTGACAGAGACTCATTATGAGACTCGCTGCTGTCCTCTTGCTGCGTGTGGGCTGGAGTCCTCTTTCAGCAGTGCAGGCAGTGATGTGGGGTGATGGAGGTTACACAGACAGGGACAAGGCATGTGACTGTGAGTGGAAGGGAAAGTATAAGGGTGAGACGGGAGAAGAGGAGAGGGGGGGGAGATCCAGGTTGTATACTATGGAATACAGGTCCCGGGGATAGTGACAGAGACTCATTATGAGACTCGCTGCTGTCCTCTTGCTGCGTGTGGGCTGGAGTCCTCTTTCAGCAGTGCAGGCAGTGATGTGGGGTGAGGGAGGTTACACAGACAGGGACAAGGCATGTGACTGAGTGGAAGGGAAAGTATAAGGGTGAGGAGGGAGAGGAGGGGGGGGGGGGGGGGAGATCCAGGTTGTATACTATGGAATACAGGTCCCGGGGATAGTGACAGAGACTCATTATGAGACTCGCTGCTGTCCTCTTGCTGCGTGTGGGCTGGAGTCCTCTTTCAGCAGTGCAGGCAGTGATGTGGGGTGATGGAGGTTACACAGACAGGGACAAGGCATGTGACTGTGAGTGGCAGGGAAAGTATAAGGATGAGGAGGGAGAAGAGGGGGGGGGGGGGGAGATCCAGGTTGTATACTATGGAATACAGGTCCCGGGGATAGTGACAGAGACTCATTATGAGACTCGCTGCTGTCCTCTTGCTGCGTGTGGGCTGGAGTCCTCTTTCAGCAGTGCAGGCAGTGATGTGGGGTGAGGGAGGTTACACAGACAGGGACAAGGCATGTGACTGTGAGTGGAAGGGAAAGTATAAGGGTGAGGAGAAGAGGAGAGGGGGATCCAGGTTGTATACTATGGAATACAGGTCCCGGGGATAGTGACAGAGACTCATTATGAGACTCGCTGCTGTCCTCTTGCTGCGTGTGGGCTGGAGTCCTCTTTCAGCAGTGCAGGCAGTGATGTGGGGTGATGGAGGTTACACAGACAGGGACAAGGCATGTGACTGTGAGTGGAAGGGAAAGTATAAGGGTGAGGAGAGGAGAGGGGGGGGGGATCCAGGTTGTATACTATGGAATACAGGTCCCGGGGATAGTGACAGAGACTCATTATGAGACTCGCTGCTGTCCTCTTGCTGCGTGTGGGCTGGAGTCCTCTTTCAGCAGTGCAGGCAGTGATGTGGGGTGATGGAGGTTACACAGACAGGGACAAGGCATGTGACTGTGAGTGGAAGGGAAAGTATAAGGGTGAGGAGGGAGAAGAGGGGGGGGGGGATCCAGGTTGTATACTATGGAATACAGGTCCCGGGGATAGTGAGAGAGACTCATTATGAGACTCGCTGCTGTCCTCTTGCTGCGTGTGGGCTGGAGTCCTCTTTCAGCAGTGCAGGCAGTGATGTGGGGTGATGGAGGTTACACAGACAGGGACAAGGCATGTGACTGTGAGTGGCAGGGAAAGTATAAGGGTGAAGAGGGAGAGGAGAGGGGGGGGGGGGGAGATCCAGGTTGTATACTATGGAACACAGGTCCCGGGGATAGTGACAGAGACTCATTATGAGACTCGCTGCTGTCCTCTTGCTGCGTGTGGGCTGGAGTCCTCTTTCAGCAGTGCAGGCAGTGATGTGGGGTGATGGAGGTTACACAGACAGGGACAAGGCATGTGACTGTGAGTGGAAGGGAAAGTATAAGGGTGAGGAGGGAGAGGAGGGAGAAGAGGTGGGGGGGATCCAGGTTGTATACTATGGAATACAGGTCCCGGGGATAGTGACAGAGACTCGTTATGAGACTCGCTGCTGTCCTCTTGCTGCGTGTGGGCTGGAGTCCTCTTTCAGCAGTGCAGGCAGTGATGTTGGGTGATGGAGGTTACACAGACAGGGACAAGGCATGTGACTGTGAGTGGAAGGGAAAGTATAAGGGTGAGGAGGGAGAGGAGGGGGGGGGGGGGGAGATCCAGGTTGTATACTATGGAATACAGGTCCCGGGGATAGTGACAGAGACTCATTATGAGACTCGCTGCTGTCCTCTTGCTGCGTGTGGGCTGGAGTCCTCTTTCAGCAGTGCAGGCAGTGATGTGGGGTGATGGAGGTTACACAGACAGGGACAAGGCATGTGACTGTGAGTGGAAGGGAAAGTATAAGGGTGAGGAGAAGAGGAGTGGGGGGGGGGGGGATCCAGGTTGTATACTATGGAATACAGGTCCCGGGGATAGTGACAGAGACTCATTATGAGACTCGCTGCTGTCCTCTTGCTGCGTGTGGGCTGGAGTCCTCTTTCAGCAGTGCAGGCAGTGATGTGGGGTGAGGGAGGTTACACAGACAGGGACAAGGCATGTGACTGAGTGGAAGGGAAAGTATAAGGGTGAGGAGGGAGAGGAGGGGGGGGGGGGGGGGGAGATCCAGGTTGTATACTATGGAACACAGGTCCCGGGGATAGTGACAGAGACTCATTATGAGACTCGCTGCTGTCCTCTTGCTGCGTGTGGGCTGGAGTCCTCTTTCAGCAGTGCAGGCAGTGATGTGGGGTGATGGAGGTTACACAGACAGGGACAAGGCATGTGACTGTGAGTGGAAGGGAAAGTATAAGGGTGAGGAGAGGAGAGGGGGGGGGGATCCAGGTTGTATACTATGGAATACAGGTCCCGGGGATAGTGAGAGAGACTCATTATGAGACTCGCTGCTGTCCTCTTGCTGCGTGTGGGCTGGAGTCCTCTTTCAGCAGTGCAGGCAGTGATGTGGGGTGAGGGAGGTTACACAGACAGGGACAAGGCATGTGACTGTGAGTGGCAGGGAAAGTATAAGGGTGAGGAGAAGAGGGGGGGGGGGGGATCCAGGTTGTATACTATGGAACACAGGTCCCGGGGATAGTGACAGAGACTCATTATGAGACTCGCTGCTGTCCTCTTGCTGCGTGTGGGCTGGAGTCCTCTTTCAGCAGTGCAGGCAGTGATGTGGGGTGATGGAGGTTACACAGACAGGGACAAGGCATGTGACTGTGAGTGGAAGGGAAAGTATAAGGGTGAGGAGGGAGAGGAGGGAGAAGAGGGGGGGGGGATCCAGGTTGTATACTATGGAATACAGGTCCCGGGGATAGTGACAGAGACTCGTTATGAGACTCGCTGCTGTCCTCTTGCTGCGTGTGGGCTGGAGTCCTCTTTCAGCAGTGCAGGCAGTGATGTGGGGTGAGGGAGGTTACACAGACAGGGACAAGGCATGTGACTGTGAGTGGAAGGGAAAGTATAAGGGTGAGGAGGGAGAAGAGGAGAGGGGGGGGGGATCCAGGTTGTATACTATGGAACACAGGTCCCGGGGATAGTGAGAGAGACTCGTTATGAGACTCGCTGCTGTCCTCTTGCTGCGTGTGGGCTGGAGTCCTCTTTCAGCAGTGCAGGCAGTGATGTGGGGTGAGGGAGGTTACACAGACAGGGACAAGGCATGTGACTGTGAGTGGAAGGGAAAGTATAAGGGTGAGGAGGGAGAAGAGGAGAGGGGGGGGGGATCCAGGTTGTATACTATGGAACACAGGTCCCGGGGATAGTGACAGAGACTCATTATGAGACTCGCTGCTGTCATCTTGCTGCGTGTGGGCTGGAGTCCTCTTTCAGCAGTGCAGGCAGTGATGTGGGGTGATGGAGGTTACACAGACAGGGACAAGGCATGTGACTGTGAGTGGAAGGGAAAGTATAAGAGTGAGGAGAAGAGGAGAGGGGGGGGGGGGGAGATCCAGGTTGTATACTATGGAATACAGGTCCCGGGGATAGTGAGAGAGACTCATTATGAGACTCGCTGCTGTCCTCTTGCTGCGTGTGGGCTGGAGTCCTCTTTCAGCAGTGCAGGCAGTGATGTGGGGTGAGGGAGGTTACACAGACAGGGACAAGGCATGTGACTGTGAGTGGAAGGGAAAGTATAAGGGTGAGGAGAAGAGGAGAGGGGGGGGGGGATCCAGGTTGTATACTATGGAATACAGGTCCCGGGGATAGTGACAGAGACTCATTATGAGACTCGCTGCTGTCCTCTTGCTGCGTGTGGGCTGGAGTCCTCTTTCAGCAGTGCAGGCAGTGATGTGGGGTGATGGAGGTTACACAGACAGGGACAAGGCATGTGACTGTGAGTGGAAGGGAAAGTATAAGGGTGAGGAGAAGAGGAGTGGGGGGGGGGGGGGGATCCAGGTTGTATACTATGGAATACAGGTCCCGGGGATAGTGACAGAGACTCATTATGAGACTCGCTGCTGTCCTCTTGCTGCGTGTGGGCTGGAGTCCTCTTTCAGCAGTGCAGGCAGTGATGTGGGGTGATGGAGGTTACACAGACAGGGACAAGGCATGTGACTGTGAGTGGAAGGGAAAGTATAAGGGTGAGGAGGGAGAAGAGGGGGGGGGAGATCCAGGTTGTATACTATGGAATACAGGTCCCGGGGATAGTGACAGAGACTCATTATGAGACTCGCTGCTGTCCTCTTGCTGCGTGTGGGCTGGAGTCCTCTTTCAGCAGTGCAGGCAGTGATGTGGGGTGAGGGAGGTTACACAGACAGGGACAAGGCATGTGACTGAGTGGAAGGGAAAGTATAAGGGTGAGGAGGGAGAGGAGGGGGGGGGGGGGGGAGATCCAGGTTGTATACTATGGAACACAGGTCCCGGGGATAGTGACAGAGACTCATTATGAGACTCGCTGCTGTCCTCTTGCTGCGTGTGGGCTGGAGTCCTCTTTCAGCAGTGCAGGCAGTGATGTGGGGTGATGGAGGTTACACAGACAGGGACAAGGCATGTGACTGTGAGTGGAAGGGAAAGTATAAGGGTGAGACGGGAGAAGAGGAGAGGGGGGGGAGATCCAGGTTGTATACTATGGAATACAGGTCCCGGGGATAGTGACAGAGACTCATTATGAGACTCGCTGCTGTCCTCTTGCTGCGTGTGGGCTGGAGTCCTCTTTCAGCAGTGCAGGCAGTGATGTGGGGTGAGGGAGGTTACACAGACAGGGACAAGGCATGTGACTGAGTGGAAGGGAAAGTATAAGGGTGAGGAGGGAGAGGAGGGGGGGGGGGGGAGATCCAGGTTGTATACTATGGAATACAGGTCCCGGGGATAGTGACAGAGACTCATTATGAGACTCGCTGCTGTCCTCTTGCTGCGTGTGGGCTGGAGTCCTCTTTCAGCAGTGCAGGCAGTGATGTGGGGTGATGGAGGTTACACAGACAGGGACAAGGCATGTGACTGTGAGTGGCAGGGAAAGTATAAGGATGAGGAGGGAGAAGAGGGGGGGGGGGGGAGATCCAGGTTGTATACTATGGAATACAGGTCCCGGGGATAGTGACAGAGACTCATTATGAGACTCGCTGCTGTCCTCTTGCTGCGTGTGGGCTGGAGTCCTCTTTCAGCAGTGCAGGCAGTGATGTGGGGTGATGGAGGTTACACAGACAGGGACAAGGCATGTGACTGTGAGTGGAAGGGAAAGTATAAGGGTGAGGAGAGGAGAGGGGGGGGGGGATCCAGGTTGTATACTATGGAACACAGGTCCCGGGGATAGTGACAGAGACTCGTTATGAGACTCGCTGCTGTCCTCTTGCTGCGTGTGGGCTGGAGTCCTCTTTCAGCAGTGCAGGCAGTGATGTGGGGTGATGGAGGTTACACAGACAGGGACAAGGCATGTGACTGTGAGTGGAAGGGAAAGTATAAGGGTGAGGAGAAGAGGAGAGGGGGGGGGGGGGATCCAGGTTGTATACTATGGAATACAGGTCCCGGGGATAGTGACAGAGACTCATTATGAGACTCGCTGCTGTCCTCTTGCTGCGTGTGGGCTGGAGTCCTCTTTCAGCAGTGCAGGCAGTGATGTGGGGTGAGGGAGGTTACACAGACAGGGACAAGGCATGTGACTGTGAGTGGAAGGGAAAGTATAAGGGTGAGGAGGGAGAAGAGGGGGGGGGGGAGATCCAGGTTGTATACTATGGAATACAGGTCCCGGGGATAGTGACAGAGACTCGTTATGAGACTCGCTGCTGTCCTCTTGCTGCGTGTGGGCTGGAGTCCTCTTTCAGCAGTGCAGGCAGTGATGTGGGGTGATGGAGGTTACACAGACAGGGACAAGGCATGTGACTGTGAGTGGAAGGGAAAGTATAAGGGTGAGGAGGGAGAGGAGGGAGAAGAGGGGGGGGGGATCCAGGTTGTATACTATGGAATACAGGTCCCGGGGATAGTGACAGAGACTCGTTATGAGACTCGCTGCTGTCCTCTTGCTGCGTGTGGGCTGGAGTCCTCTTTCAGCAGTGCAGGCAGTGATGTGGGGTGATGGAGGTTACACAGACAGGGACAAGGCATGTGACTGTGAGTGGCAGGGAAAGTATAAGGGTGAAGAGGGAGAGGAGAGGGGGGGGGGGGGAGATCCAGGTTGTATACTATGGAACACAGGTCCCGGGGATAGTGACAGAGACTCATTATGAGACTCGCTGCTGTCCTCTTGCTGCGTGTGGGCTGGAGTCCTCTTTCAGCAGTGCAGGCAGTGATGTGGGGTGATGGAGGTTACACAGACAGGGACAAGGCATGTGACTGTGAGTGGAAGGGAAAGTATAAGGGTGAGGAGGGAGAGGAGGGAGAAGAGGTGGGGGGGATCCAGGTTGTATACTATGGAATACAGGTCCCGGGGATAGTGACAGAGACTCGTTATGAGACTCGCTGCTGTCCTCTTGCTGCGTGTGGGCTGGAGTCCTCTTTCAGCAGTGCAGGCAGTGATGTGGGGTGAGGGAGGTTACACAGACAGGGACAAGGCATGTGACTGTGAGTGGAAGGGAAAGTATAAGAGTGAGGAGAAGAGGAGAGGGGGGGGGGGGGGGGAGATCCAGGTTGTATACTATGGAATACAGGTCCCGGGGATAGTGAGAGAGACTCATTATGAGACTCGCTGCTGTCCTCTTGCTGCGTGTGGGCTGGAGTCCTCTTTCAGCAGTGCAGGCAGTGATGTGGGGTGATGGAGGTTACACAGACAGGGACAAGGCATGTGACTGTGAGTGGAAGGGAAAGTATAAAGGTGAGGAGAAGAGGAGAGAGGGGGGGGGGAGATCCAGGTTGTATACTATGGAACACAGGTCCCGGGGATAGTGACAGAGACTCATTATGAGACTCGCTGCTGTCCTCTTGCTGCGTGTGGGCTGGAGTCCTCTTTCAGCAGTGCAGGCAGTGATGTGGGGTGATGGAGGTTACACAGACAGGGACAAGGCATGTGACTGTGAGTGGAAGGGAAAGTATAAGGGTGAGGAGAAGAGGAGTGGGGGGGGGGGGGATCCAGGTTGTATACTATGGAATACAGGTCCCGGGGATAGTGACAGAGACTCATTATGAGACTCGCTGCTGTCCTCTTGCTGCGTGTGGGCTGGAGTCCTCTTTCAGCAGTGCAGGCAGTGATGTGGGGTGAGGGAGGTTACACAGACAGGGACAAGGCATGTGACTGTGAGTGGAAGGGAAAGTATAAGGGTGAGGAGGGAGAAGAGGGGGGGGGAGATCCAGGTTGTATACTATGGAATACAGGTCCCGGGGATAGTGACAGAGACTCATTATGAGACTCGCTGCTGTCCTCTTGCTGCGTGTGGGCTGGAGTCCTCTTTCAGCAGTGCAGGCAGTGATGTGGGGTGAGGGAGGTTACACAGACAGGGACAAGGCATGTGACTGAGTGGAAGGGAAAGTATAAGGGTGAGGAGGGAGAGGAGGGGGGGGGGGGGGGAGATCCAGGTTGTATACTATGGAACACAGGTCCCGGGGATAGTGACAGAGACTCATTATGAGACTCGCTGCTGTCCTCTTGCTGCGTGTGGGCTGGAGTCCTCTTTCAGCAGTGCAGGCAGTGATGTGGGGTGATGGAGGTTACACAGACAGGGACAAGGCATGTGACTGTGAGTGGAAGGGAAAGTATAAGGGTGAGACGGGAGAAGAGGAGAGGGGGGGGAGATCCAGGTTGTATACTATGGAATACAGGTCCCGGGGATAGTGACAGAGACTCATTATGAGACTCGCTGCTGTCCTCTTGCTGCGTGTGGGCTGGAGTCCTCTTTCAGCAGTGCAGGCAGTGATGTGGGGTGAGGGAGGTTACACAGACAGGGACAAGGCATGTGACTGAGTGGAAGGGAAAGTATAAGGGTGAGGAGGGAGAGGAGGGGGGGGGGGGAGATCCAGGTTGTATACTATGGAATACAGGTCCCGGGGATAGTGACAGAGACTCATTATGAGACTCGCTGCTGTCCTCTTGCTGCGTGTGGGCTGGAGTCCTCTTTCAGCAGTGCAGGCAGTGATGTGGGGTGATGGAGGTTACACAGACAGGGACAAGGCATGTGACTGTGAGTGGCAGGGAAAGTATAAGGATGAGGAGGGAGAAGAGGGGGGGGGGGGGAGATCCAGGTTGTATACTATGGAATACAGGTCCCGGGGATAGTGACAGAGACTCATTATGAGACTCGCTGCTGTCCTCTTGCTGCGTGTGGGCTGGAGTCCTCTTTCAGCAGTGCAGGCAGTGATGTGGGGTGATGGAGGTTACACAGACAGGGACAAGGCATGTGACTGTGAGTGGAAGGGAAAGTATAAGGGTGAGGAGGGAGAGGAGGGAGAAGAGGGGGGGGGGATCCAGGTTGTATACTATGGAATACAGGTCCCGGGGATAGTGACAGAGACTCGTTATGAGACTCGCTGCTGTCCTCTTGCTGCGTGTGGGCTGGAGTCCTCTTTCAGCAGTGCAGGCAGTGATGTGGGGTGATGGAGGTTACACAGACAGGGACAAGGCATGTGACTGTGAGTGGCAGGGAAAGTATAAGGGTGAAGAGGGAGAGGAGAGGGGGGGGGGGGGAGATCCAGGTTGTATACTATGGAACACAGGTCCCGGGGATAGTGAGAGAGACTCATTATGAGACTCGCTGCTGTCCTCTTGCTGCGTGTGGGCTGGAGTCCTCTTTCAGCAGTGCAGGCAGTGAAGTGGGGTGAGGGAGGTTACACAGACAGGGACAAGGCATGTGACTGTGAGTGGAAGGGAAAGTATAAGGGTGAGGAGGGAGAAGAGGGGGGGGGGGATCCAGGTTGTATACTATGGAACACAGGTCCCGGGGATAGTGACAGAGACTCATTATGAGACTCGCTGCTGTCCTCTTGCTGCGTGTGGGCTGGAGTCCTCTTTCAGCAGTGCAGGCAGTGATGTGGGGTGAGGGAGGTTACACAGACAGGGACAAGGCATGTGACTGTGAGTGGAAGGGAAAGTATAAGAGTGAGGAGAAGAGGAGAGGGGGGGGGGGGGGGAGATCCAGGTTGTATACTATGGAATACAGGTCCCGGGGATAGTGAGAGAGACTCATTATGAGACTCGCTGCTGTCCTCTTGCTGCGTGTGGGCTGGAGTCCTCTTTCAGCAGTGCAGGCAGTGATGTGGGGTGAGGGAGGTTACACAGACAGGGACAAGGCATGTGACTGAGTGGAAGGGAAAGTATAAGGGTGAGGAGGGAGAGGAGGGGGGGGGGGGGAGATCCAGGTTGTATACTATGGAATACAGGTCCCGGGGATAGTGACAGAGACTCATTATGAGACTCGCTGCTGTCCTCTTGCTGCGTGTGGGCTGGAGTCCTCTTTCAGCAGTGCAGGCAGTGATGTGGGGTGATGGAGGTTACACAGACAGGGACAAGGCATGTGACTGTGAGTGGCAGGGAAAGTATAAGGATGAGGAGGGAGAAGAGGGGGGGGGGGGGAGATCCAGGTTGTATACTATGGAATACAGGTCCCGGGGATAGTGACAGAGACTCATTATGAGACTCGCTGCTGTCCTCTTGCTGCGTGTGGGCTGGAGTCCTCTTTCAGCAGTGCAGGCAGTGATGTGGGGTGAGGGAGGTTACACAGACAGGGACAAGGCATGTGACTGTGAGTGGAAGGGAAAGTATAAGGGTGAGGAGAAGAGGAGAGGGGGGGGGGGGGGGATCCAGGTTGTATACTATGGAATACAGGTCCCGGGGATAGTGACAGAGACTCATTATGAGACTCGCTGCTGTCCTCTTGCTGCGTGTGGGCTGGAGTCCTCTTTCAGCAGTGCAGGCAGTGATGTGGGGTGAGGGAGGTTACACAGACAGGGACAAGGCATGTGACTGTGAGTGGAAGGGAAAGTATAAGGGTGAGGAGAGGAGAGGGGGGGGGGATCCAGGTTGTATACTATGGAATACAGGTCCCGGGGATAGTGACAGAGACTCATTATGAGACTCGCTGCTGTCCTCTTGCTGCGTGTGGGCTGGAGTCCTCTTTCAGCAGTGCAGGCAGTGATGTGGGGTGATGGAGGTTACACAGACAGGGACAAGGCATGTGACTGTGAGTGGAAGGGAAAGTATAAGGGTGAGGAGAAGAGGAGAGGGGGGGGGGGGGGATCCAGGTTGTATACTATGGAATACAGGTCCCGGGGATAGTGACAGAGACTCATTATGAGACTCGCTGCTGTCCTCTTGCTGCGTGTGGGCTGGAGTCCTCTTTCAGCAGTGCAGGCAGTGATGTGGGGTGATGGAGGTTACACAGACAGGGACAAGGCATGTGACTGTGAGTGGAAGGGAAAGTATAAGGGTGAGGAGAGGAGAGGGGGGGGGAGATCCAGGTTGTATACTATGGAATACAGGTCCCGGGGATAGTGACAGAGACTCATTATGAGACTCGCTGCTGTCCTCTTGCTGCGTGTGGGCTGGAGTCCTCTTTCAGCAGTGCAGGCAGTGATGTGGGGTGAGGGAGGTTACACAGACAGGGACAAGGCATGTGACTGTGAGTGGCAGGGAAAGTATAAGGGTGAAGAGGGAGAGGAGAGGGGGGGGGGGGGGGAGATCCAGGTTGTATACTATGGAACACAGGTCCCGGGGATAGTGACAGAGACTCATTATGAGACTCGCTGCTGTCCTCTTGCTGCGTGTGGGCTGGAGTCCTCTTTCAGCAGTGCAGGCAGTGATGTGGGGTGAGGGAGGTTACACAGACAGGGACAAGGCATGTGACTGTGAGTGGAAGGGAAAGTATAAGAGTGAGGAGAAGAGGAGAGGGGGGGGGGGGGGGGGAGATCCAGGTTGTATACTATGGAATACAGGTCCCGGGGATAGTGAGAGAGACTCATTATGAGACTCGCTGCTGTCCTCTTGCTGCGTGTGGGCTGGAGTCCTCTTTCAGCAGTGCAGGCAGTGATGTGGGGTGAGGGAGGTTACACAGACAGGGACAAGGCATGTGACTGTGAGTGGAAGGGAAAGTATAAAGGTGAGGAGAAGAGGAGAGAGGGGGGGGGAGATCCAGGTTGTATACTATGGAACACAGGTCCCGGGGATAGTGACAGAGACTCATTATGAGACTCGCTGCTGTCCTCTTGCTGCGTGTGGGCTGGAGTCCTCTTTCAGCAGTGCAGGCAGTGATGTGGAGTGATGGAGGTTACACAGACAGGGACAAGGCATGTGACTGTGAGTGGAAGGGAAAGTATAAGGGTGAGGAGGGAGAGGAGAGGGGGGGGGGGGGGGATCCAGGTTGTATACTATGGAATACAGGTCCCGGGGATAGTGACAGAGACTCGTTATGAGACTCGCTGCTGTCCTCTTGCTGCGTGTGGGCTGGAGTCCTCTTTCAGCAGTGCAGGCAGTGATGTGGGGTGAGGGAGGTTACACAGACAGGGACAAGGCATGTGACTGTGAGTGGAAGGGAAAGTATAAGGGTGAGGAGGGAGAAGAGGGGGGGGAGATCCAGGTTGTATACTATGGAATACAGGTCCCGGGGATAGTGAGAGAGACTCATTATGAGACTCGCTGCTGTCCTCTTGCTGCGTGTGGGCTGGAGTCCTCTTTCAGCAGTGCAGGCAGTGATGTGGGGTGATGGAGGTTACACAGACAGGGACAAGGCATGTGACTGTGAGTGGAAGGGAAAGTATAAGGGTGAAGAGGGAGAGGAGTGGGGATCCAGGTTGTATACTATGGAACACAGGTCCCGGGGATAGTGACAGAGACTCATTATGAGACTCGCTGCTGTCCTCTTGCTGCGTGTGGGCTGGAGTCCTCTTTCAGCAGTGCAGGCAGTGATGTGGGGTGATGGAGGTTACACAGACAGGGACAAGGCATGTGACTGTGAGTGGAAGGGAAAGTATAAGGGTGAGGAGAATACGTTCTTTAATATGAAAAAAGTGGACCCTGAGCAGAGTTTCCCTTAGTGCTTGGATAGGGACCTGTTTGGACTGTGGGAGTCTATGGATCCTATCAATAAGAAGGTCCGCGGCAGAAGCCTAAACTCTTAAAGTGCTAGTGGCTCCCAAAGGGCCCGTCTATACCCCATGGTACTAAATGTACCCCAGCATCCTCTAGGACATAAGAGAAAGTAGATTATAACCTAGCAGATGATGATTACAGGGTATTATATGGTGTATTGCATGTAAAGTACCTTGTTTCACACCTACTCTGCTGTAGCAATATACCTTATATAAGGGTGAGTAACACATGTACAGGCTTACAAGCGTATGAGCACACACATAAAGGAATGCTACCTTACCAATGCTTCCAGGAGTAACGTTAGGAGACATTTCTCTGATCCATCAGCTCATATGACTGATGTTATTATTCATCTAGAATCTCCAGTTCATACAATATATTCCCCATCCATTGTTTTACATTGGTGCTGACATAGGACTTGGCGAGTGACTACATCTCCATACATTTATACTTCATGGTTAGTTACCAGTACAAGAGAGAGATATATCTAAGTCTTATTATAATTTCTCTAACGTCCTAGTGGATGCTGGGGACTCCGTAAGGACCATGGGGAATAGACGGGCTCCGCAGGAGACTGGGCACTCTAAGAAAGATTTAGTACTACTGGTGTGCACTGGCTCCTCCCTCTATGCCCCTCCTCCAGACCTCAGTTAGAATCTGTGCCCGGCCAGAGCTGGGTGCTCCTAGTGGGCTCTCCTGAGCTTGCTAATAAGAAAGTATTTTAGTTAGGTTTTTTATTTTCAGAGAGCTGCTGGCAACAGAC
The DNA here is from genome assembly GCF_028390025.1 of Pseudophryne corroboree. Classification (NCBI taxonomy): domain Eukaryota; kingdom Metazoa; phylum Chordata; class Amphibia; order Anura; family Myobatrachidae; genus Pseudophryne; species Pseudophryne corroboree. The sequence continues at coordinate 30,646 of NW_026967961.1, forward strand.
TCTCTGCTACGAAGGACTGAGGGGAGAGAAGCAAACCTACTAACTGCGACTAGGTTGTGCTTCTTAGGCTACTGGACACCATTAGCTCCAGAGGGATCGAACACAGGAACCTAACCTTGGTCGTCCGTTCCCGGAGCCGAGCCGCCGTCCCCCTCGCAGAGCCAGAAGACAGAAGCCGGTGGGTTGAAGCAAGAAGACGTCAAAATCGGCGACAGAAGACTCCTGTCTTCACTGAAGTAGCGCACAGCACTGCAGCTGGGCGCCATTGCGCCCACACTAACCCACACACTCCGGTCACTGTAGGGTGCAGGGCGCAGGGGGGGGGGGGCGCCCTGGGCAGCAATTGATTACCTCTTGGCAAAAGCAGCATATATACAGCTGGGCACTGTAATATGCATGAGCCCCTGACATTAATTTTACACAAAATCGCGGGACAGAAGCCCGTCGCTGAGGGGGCGGGGCCTTCTTCCTCAGCACTCACCAGCGCCATTTTCTCTCCACCACTGGTGACCACGGATGCGAGCCTCCGAGGATGGGGAGCAGTCACTCAGGGAAGAAACTTCCAAGGGTTGTGGTCAAGTCAGGAGGCTTGTCTGCACATAAATATCCTGGAACTAAGGGCCATATACAACCTGAGTCAAGCGGAACCTCTGCTTCGTAACCAACCGGTGCTGATTCAGTCAGACAACATCACCGCAGTGGCTCATGTAAACCGCCAGGGCGGCACAAGAAGCCGAGTAGCGATGGCGGAAGCCACCATCAAGAAGTCTTCAACCAGATTACAAATCAATGGGAACTGCCACAGGTGGACATGATGGCATCCCGTCTCAACAAAAAGCTACAAAAGTATTGCTCCAGGTCAAGAGACCCTCAGGCGATAGCTGTGGACGCACTAGTAACACTGTGGGTGTTCCAGTCGGTCTATGTGTTTCCTCCTCTTCCTCTCATACCCAAGGTGCTATGAATCGTAAGAAAAAGAGGAGTGAGAACAATTGTTCTCATTGGCCCTCATTCCGAGTTGTTCGCAAGCTGCTTTTAGCAGCATTGCACACGCTAAGCCGCTGCCTACTGGGAGTGAATCTTAGCATCTTTAAATTTAGAACGAAAGATTCGCAATATTGCGAAAAGACATCTCTGTGCAGTTTCTGAGTAGCTCGAGACTTACTCTGCCAGTGCGATCAGTTCAGTCAGTGTCGTTCCTGGTTTGACATCACAAACACACCCAGCGTTCGCCCAGACACTCCTACGTTTCTCCAGCCACTCCCGCGTTTTTCCCAGAAACGGTAGCGTTTTTTCACACACACCCATAAAACGGCCAGTTTCCGCCCAGAAACACCCACTTCCTGTCAATCACACTCCGATCACCAGAACGAAGAAAAAACCTCGTAATGCCGTGAGTAAAATTCCTAACTGCATAGCAAATTTACTTGGCGCAGTCGCAGTGCGAACATTGCGCATGCGCAATAAGCGGAAAATCGCTGCGATGCAAAGAAAATTACAGAGCAAACAACTCGGAATGACCACCATTGTTCCGGATTATCCAAGAAGGACTTGGTACCCGGAACTGCAAGAAATGCTCACAGAGGACCCATGGCCTCTGCCTCTCAGACAGGACCTGCTGCAACAGGGGCCCTGTCTGTTCCAAGACTTACCGCGGCTGCTTTTGACGGCATGGCGGTTGAACGCAGGATCCTAGCGTAAAAAGGCATTCCAGATGAAGTTATTCCTACGCTGATAAAGGCTAAGAAGGACGTGACGGCAAAACACTATCACCGCATATGGCGTAAATATGTTACCTGGTGTGAGGCCAGGAAGGCCCCGATAGAGGAATTCCAGCTGGGCCAGTTCCTGCACTTCCTACAGTCTGGAGTGACTATGTGCTTGAAGTTGGGATCTATTAAGGTCCAGATTCAGCTCTATCCATTTTCTTTCAAAAGGAACTTGCTTCTCTTCCTGAGGTTCAGACGTTTGTAAGGGAGTGCTGCATATTCAGGCCCCTTTTGTGCCACCAGTGGCACCTTGGGATCTCAACGTGGTGTTGGTTTCCTGAAATCCCACTGGTTTGAGCCACTTAAGACCGTGGAGCTGAAGTATCTCACGTGGAAAGTGGTCATGCTTATTGGCCTTAGCTTCGGCTAGGCGTTTGTCAGAATTGGCAGCTTTGTCATGTAAAAGCCCCTATCTGGTTTTCCATATGGACAGGGCAGAATTTCGGACTCGTCCGCAATTTCTGCCGAAGGTGTTGTCATCTTTTCATTTGAACCAAGCCATTGTGGTGCCTGTGGCTACTCGTGACTTGGAGGATTCCAATTTGCTTGATGTAGTCAGGGCTTTGAAGATCTATGTAACCAGGACGGCTGAAATCAGGAAAACTGACTCACTGTTTATCCTGTATGCATCCAACAAGCTGGGTGCTCCGGCTTCAAAGCAAACCATTACTCGCTGGATCTGTAACACGATTCAGCAGGCTCGTTCTGCGGCTGGATTGCCACATCCAAACTCTGTGAAAGCCCACTCCACAAGAAAAGTGGGCTCTTCTTGGGCGGCTGCCCGAGGGGTCTCGGCATTACAGCTTTGCCCCCCAGCTACATGGTCGGGTTAAAACACATTTGCTAAGTTCTACAAGTTTGATACCCTGGCTGAGGAGGACCTTGTGTTTGCCCATTCGGTGCTGCAGAGTCACCCACACTCTCCCGTCCGTTTGGGAGCTTTGGTAAAATCCCCATGGTCCTTACGGAGTCCCCAGCATCCACTAGGACGTTAGAGAAAATAAGTTTTTACTCACCGGTAAATCTATTTTTTATAGTCCGTAGTGGATGCTGGGCGCCCATCCCAAGTGCGGATTGTCTGCATTACTTGTACATAGTTATTGTTACAAAAATCGGGTTATTGTTGTTTTTGGGGGGGGGGGGGCGCCCTGAGCAGCAATATTAACACCTTGGCTGGCAAAACTGACACCATATATAGCCCTAGAGGTTATATAGGTGTAAATTACCCCTGCCAGATTTACACAAACAGCGGGAGAAAGCCCGCCGAAAAAGGGGCGGAGCCATCTTCCTCAGCACACTGGCGCCATTTTCCCTCACAGCTCCGCTGGAAGGATCGCTCCCTGGCTCTCCCCTGCAGTCCTGCACTACAGAAAGGGTAAAAAAGAGAGGGGGGGCAATAAATGTAGGCACAGTATATATAATACAAGCAGCTATAGGGGAAAACACTCTGTATAGTGATATCCCTGTCTTATATAGCGCTCTGGTGTGTGCTGGCATACTCTCCCTCTGTCTCCCCAAAGGGCTTTGTGGGGTCCTGTCCTCTGTCAGAGCCTTCCCTGTGTGTGTGCTGTGTGTCGGTACTGCTGTGTCGACATGTATGATGAGGATAATGATGTGGAGGCAGAGCAAATGCCTGTGAATGTGATGTCACCCCCTGCGGGGTCGACACCTGTGTGGATGGACTTATGGAAGGAATTACGTGACAGTGTCAGCTCCTTACATAAAAGGTTTGACGACACAGGACAGCCGGCTACTCAGCTTGTGCCTGTCCAAGCGTCTCAAATGTCATCAGGGGCTTTAAAACGCCCGCTACCTCAGATGGCAGACACAGATGTTGACACGGATACCGACTCCAGTGTCGACGACGATGAGACTAGTGTACCTTCCAATAGGGCCACACGTTACATGATTGAGGCAATGAAAAATGTATTACACATTTCTGATAGTACCCCAGGTACCACAAAAAAGGGTATTATATTTGGTGAGAAAAAACTACCAGCAGTTTTTCCTGCATCTGAGGAATTAAATGAGGTGTGTGAGGAAGCGTGGACTTCCCCCAATAAGAAATTGATAATTTCTAAACGGTTATTGGCAGCGTACCCTTTCCCGCCAGAGGATAGGTCACGTTGGGAAACACCCCCTAGGGTAGATAAAGCGCTTACACGTTTATCAAAAAAGGTGGCACTACCGTCTCCGGATACGGCCACCCTAAAGGAACCTGCTGATAGAAAGCAGGAGACTACCCTTAAAGCTATATATACACACACGGGCATTATATTGCGACCAGCGATTGCATCGGCATGGATGTGCAGTGCTGCTGCTGCGTGGTCAGATTCCCTGTCGGATAATATTGATACTCTGGATAGGGACAATATTTTGCTGACGATAGAGCATATAAAAGACGCTGTCTTATACATGCGTGATGCACAGAGGGATATTTGCCGGCTGGCATCAAAAATAAGCGCAATGTCCATTGCCGCCAGAAGGGGGTTATGGACTCGGCAGTGGTCAGGTGATGCCGATTCAAAAAGGCACATGGAAGTTTTGCCTTATAAGGGGGTGGAACTGTTTGGGGATGGTCTTTCAGATCTCGTTTCCACAGCTACAGCTGGGAACTCGACATTTGTGCCACAGGCTACCCCACAGCAAAAGAAAGCACCGTATTATCAAGTACAGTCCTTTCGGCCCCATAAAAACAAGAGGGCTAGAGGCGCATCCTTTCTGCCGAGAGGCAAAGGTAGAGGGAAAAAACTGCAGCATACAGCCAGTTCCCAAGAGCAGAAGTCCTCCCCCGCGTCCGGTAAGTCCACAGCATGACCCTGGGGCTTCACAGGCGGACCCGGGTACGGTGGGGGCCCGTCTCAGAAATTTCAGCGCACAGTGGGCTCTCTCACAGGTGGATCCCTGGATCCTTCAAGTAGTATCTCAGGGGTACAGGCTGGAATTCGAGACGTCTCCCCCCTGCCGTTTCCTAAAATCTGTCTTACCAGCAACTCCCTCTGCCAGGGAGGCAGTGTTGGTGGCTATCCAAAAACTGTATTCACAGCAAGTGATTGTTAAGGTACCCCTCCTTCAACAAGGAAAGGGTTACTATTCCACAATGTTTATGGTACCGAAACCGGACGGTTCGGAGAGACCCATCTTAAATTTAAAATCCTTGAACACATATATCAAAAGATTCAAGTTCAAGATGGAATCGCTCAGGGCGGTTATTGCAAGCCTGGACAAGGGGGATTACATGGTCTCCCTGGACATCAAGGATGCCTACCTGCATGTCCCCATTTACCCTCCTCACCAGGAGTACCTCAGGTTTGTGGTACAGGACTGTCACTATCAGTTCCAGACGCTGCCGTTTGGGTTATCCACGGCACCGAGGGTCTTTACCAAGGTAATGGCCGAAATGATGATACTCCTTCGGAAGAAGGGGGTTTTAATTATCCCGTACTTGGACGATCTCCTGATAAAGGCGAGGTCCAAGGAACAGTTGTTAGTGGGGGTAGCACTTTCTCGGGAAGTGCTGCAGCAGCACGGCTGGATTCTCAATATCCCAAAGTCACAGCTGGTCCCGACGACACGTCTTCTGTTCCTGGGAATGATTCTGGACACAGACCAGAAAAAAGTGTTTCTTCCAGTGGAAAAAGCCGAGGAGTTGTCATCTCTAGTCAGAAACCTCCTAAAACCAGGACAGGTGTCGGTACATCAATGCACGCAAGTCCTGGGAAAAATGGTAGCTTCGTACGAAGCAATTCCATTCGGAAGGTTTCACGCAAGGATTTTCCAGTGGGTCCTGTTGGACCAATGGTCCGGGTCGCATCTCCAGATGCAGCAGCGGATAACCCTGTCGGCAAGGACCAGGGTGTCACTACTGTGGTGGCTGCAGAGGGCTCATCTCCTAGAGGGCCGCAGATTCGGAATACAGGACTGGGTCCTGGTGACCACGGATGCCAGCCTTCGGGGCTGGGGAGCAGTCACACAGGGAAGAAATTTCCAAGGGCTGTGGTCAAATCAGGAGATTTCACTACACATAAATATCCTGGAGCTAAGAGCCATTTACAATGTCCTATGCCAAGCAGGTTCCCTGCTTCAAAACAAACCGGTTCTGAGCCAATCAGACAACATCACTGCAGTCGCCCATGTAAACAGACAGGGCGGCACAAGAAGCAGGAGGGCAATGGCAGAAGCCACAAGGTTTCTCCGGTGGGTGGAAAATCACGTGCTAGCACTGTCAGCAGTGTTCATTCCGGGAGTGGATAACTGGGAAGCAGACTTCCTCAGCAGACACGACCTTCACCCGGGAGAGTGGGGGCTTCCAATTGATTGTAAACCGTTGGGAAAGACCACAAGTAGATATGATGGCGTCCCGCCTCAACAAAAAGCTAAAAAGATATTGCACCAGGTCAAGGGACCCTCAGGCGATAGCTGTGGACGCTCTAGTGACACCGTGGGTGTACCAGTCAGTTTACGTGTTTCCCCCTCTACCTCTTATTCCCAAGGTGCTGAGAATAATACGAAGGGGAAGAGTGAGAACTATACTCGTGGTTCCGGATTGGCCAAGAAGAACTTGGTACCCGGAACTTCAAGAGATGCTCTCAGAGGACCCATGGCCTCTACCACTAAGGCGGGACCTGCTGCAGCAGGGGCCCTGCCGGTTCCAAGACTTACCGCGGCTGCGTTTGACGGCATGGCGGTTGAACGCCGGATCCTGAAGGAAAAAGGTATTCCGGAGGAATTCATTCCTACCCTGATCAAGGCCAGGAAGGATGTGACTGCAACCCACTATCACCGCATTTGGCGAAAATATGTGGGTTGGTGTGAGGCCAAGAAGGTGTTATGCACACCAGTGCCTGCAGGAAAGTACTGGTGTCAGGACTGTTATGCACTCCAGTGTCTGCAGGAATGTACTGGTGTTTGAACTGTTATGCAAAACAAATGGACTCACAGACAAACTGGGGAATATGACATAACGTACACAGAAGGTGATAGGGTAACAAAATACACACAAAGTGAACAGAGAAGCCCAGAGGCTAAGGAACTGGGTATCTCCCTTGTATTAGAACTGCTCAGATAGAAAAAGCAAGATGTTGTGTTTTAATACGTAAAGAACCCGAAATGCTGTTGCTAAGGGCAACAGCAAAACCCTAAAGGGTTACCAACGGGTGTGGCAGTAAACTCCTTGGTCAGAGATGGAATGATAGACACAAGGAGAGTCTCCACAATCCTATTTCTCACTTGCAGTGCACAGGTTTTAGCTTACTGCCACTAAACTGACCCCTGACACCTAGCACAGTGAGACAGGATTAGACAGGCAAGTCTTAGAATACAGCCGCAAACTTGCTAAGTTCACAGAGTAGTAACAGAATCCCAGCAAGCCAAACGACTGACTCCAGTCTTACTGCTAGGTCTGGATTGGCAGAGTGTAAAACCAAATCCCCAGGCCTATTTGCAGTAAGCAACAAACAAATACAAAGCTACACAGTACTGGCTAACTTTCATGAACTGACTAACCAACAAAGATTCAGCAGCATCTGCTTACTCTGAAAAGAGGCCTTATAAAGCAGGTGCTGTCCACGCCCCACTCAGACCTCACAGACTGTGAGCACAAAAACCAGCACCGGATCCCCTGCCGTGCACAGAGCCTATAACCACTGCACAGCAAAAGACCCGAACCGGAGTATCAGCTGCGCTCAGGTTACTCCACTAGCACTTATCTCCCGGTTGCCATGACGACGTGGCAGCACAGGGCAGGAGACCCTAACAGTACCCCCCCTCTGACGAGGGGTCAAAGAGCCCCTACCACCGGGTTTATCGGGGAACTGCGAGAAGAAAGAGCGTATCAGTCTGGGGGCATGAAGATCACAACTGCGCACCCACGACCGCTCCTCCGGGCCATACCCCTTCCAGTGCACCAAAAATGACAGCCGACCCCGAACCACCTTGGAGTCAAGAATCCTTTCAACAACAAACTCCCTCTGGCCACGTATCAGAAGAGGGGAAGGTCTTCCACTGGAAGAAGGATTACTAATCGCCCGTTTTAAAAGGGAACAATGAAATGTTTTATTGATACCCAAAGAACGGGGCAGATCTAACTGAAATGCCACCGGATTGATAACCCTGGTGATCTTATAAGGGCCGATGAACCGGGGGCCTAACTTATGAGATGGCTGTCTCAACTTCAAATTCTTGGTAGACAACCAGACGAAGTCTCCTAATTTGAAGCTGCAGGGTCTCTTCCGCTTATCAAAAACCCTTTTGGTCACTAATGACACAGACACAAGGGCTTTCTTCACTTTCCGCCAAATACCTCTAAGGACCGAAACCACAGAGGAACCACCAGGCGTGGAGTCCAGGGGGTCAAAAGAATTGGCCTTAGGATGATGCCCATACACACAAAGGAAGGGAGAGATCCCTGTAGCAGAGTGAGCCGCGTTGTTATAGGCAAACTCCGCCATGGACAGATGAGCAACCCAGTCAGTCTGACACTTGGAGACATAACACCTGAGGAACTGCTCCAAGGACTGGTTCACCCTTTCAGTCTGCCCATTAGACTGCGGATGGTAGCCTGACGACAAGCTGACAGAAATCTGGAGATCGGAACAAAATGCCCTCCAGAATTTGGCCACAAACTGGGATCCGCGGTCAGAGACCACATCAAGTGGCAACCCGTGGAGACGCACAACATGCAGCATAAATAATTCAGACAGGCGTCTGGCTGATGGCAGCCCAACCAGTGGAACGAAGTGCGCCATCTTCGAAAACCTGTCAACGACAACCCAGATGGCTGTCATCCCCGAGGATTTGGGCAAGTCCACCACAAAATCCATTGAAATGTGGGTCCATGGCTTAGATGGAATAGAGAGTGGATGTAATGGGCCAACAGGAACCCCTCTAGGAGTCTTATTTCGGGCACAGATGTCACATGCCCGAACCCACTGATCCACATCCTTAGCCACCGAGGGCCACCACACCGCCCTAGATAGCAACTCCCGAGTTCTGGCAATACCCGGGTGACCTGCCGACTTCTTGGCATGGAATTCCAGGAATACTCGCTGTCTTAACCTAGGAGGCACAAACAAAAGACCTACCGGAAGGTCTGGAGGAGCCTGCTCCTGTGCTCTAAGGACTAATGATAAGAGGTCCTGGGTAATGCCCACTTTAATACATGATGGGGAAACAATGGGCAACGGCTCCTCGGTGGTCTCCTGGATTGGAGCAAAACTCCGCGAGAGCGCATCAGCCTTGATGTTTTTTGACCCAGGGCGATATGTTATCAAAAAATTAAAGCGAGCAAAAAACAAAGCCCATCGTGCCTGCCTGGCATTGAGACGCTTCGCTGACTCTAAATATGCCAGATTCTTATGGTCAGTGAGAATTGAGACCACAAACTTAGCCCCCTCAAGCCAGTGTCTCCACTCCTCGAGTGCATCCTTAATAGCCAACAATTCCCGGTTACCCACGTCATAATTCATCTCGGCAGGCGAAAATTTACGGGAAAAGTAAGCACAGGGATGAAGGCGATTATCAGACACTCCCATCTGAGAAAGCACTGCCCCAATACCCATCTCAGAGGCATCCACCTCCACCACAAAAGGACGCTCTGGATCTGGGTGTCGCAGCACCTTGGCCGAAACAAATGCCCTTTTGAGACGGGCAAAAGCCGCTTTAGCCTCACAAGACCAGTGAGCAACATCCGCCCCTTTCTTAGTGAGTGCCACCAAGGGCGCCACTATAGACGAAAATCCAGCGATAAATCGTCTATAAAAATTTGCAAAGCCCAGGAAACGCTGAAGCGCCTTCAAACTAGTGGGCTGCACCCAATCCAGGACTGCCTGTACCTTGGAACCCTCCATTTGGAAACCTTCTGGGGAGATAATATATCCTAGAAATGCGATTTGCTGAACTTCAAATTCGCACTTCTCCAGCTTCGCCCCAAGCCGGTGGTCTCTGAGTTTCTGGAGGACTAAGCGTACATGCTTCCGATGTTCCTCCAGGGAATGGGAGAAGATTAGGATGTCATCTAAGTATACAACTAAGAATCTATCCAAATATTCCCTGAGCACATCATTCATGAAATCCTGGAAGACTGCCGGGGCATTACAGAGCCCAAAAGGCATCACCAAATATTCATAATGCCCTGAGTGGGTATTAAAGGCAGTCTTCCATTCATCCCCCTCTCTTATTCGGATTAGATTGTACGCACCGCGTAGGTCAATCTTAGAAAAAATGGTGGCAGTACGAAGCTGGTCAAACAAGACCGAAATGAGAGGCAGTGGGTATGAGTTTTTAATCGTGATACGGTTCAATTCCCTGAAGTCGATGCAGGGTCGCAACGAACCGTCCTTTTTACCCACGAAGAAGAACCCCGACCCAACTGGAGACTGTGAAGGTCTGATAAATCCCTTAGCCAAGTTCTCCTGAATGTACTCTGCCATAGCCTGAGTCTCAGGACGTGACAGGGAGTACAACCTGCTCTTGGGAAGCTTAGCATTTGGCAACAAATCAATGGCACAGTCATAGGGGCGATGGGGAGGTAGTACCTCTGCAACTTTTTTGGAGAACACGTCTGCAAAATCTGCATAACACCCTGGCAATCCTGGCAAACTTAGCTGCGAGAGCCTGACTGGAAGGCTCAAGCAACTCCTGAAACAATCAGTACCCCAACTAAGAATCTCCCCAGAGACCCAGTCAAATTGAGGATTGTGGGCCCTTAACCAGGGTAACCCCAACACCAATGGGGCAAAAGTACAGACAGTCACATAAAAGGACAATTTTTCAGAGTGTGTGGCTCCAATAAACAAAGAAATCTGGCTAGTGCAACAGGTAATTTTACCTTGGGATAATGGTTCCCCGTTTAACCCACAAATCTCAATTTCCGATGCCAAGGGTACTAAGGGAACTGAGTGTTTCAGGGCGAATTGGCGGTCCATAAAAACCCCGTCGGCCCCACTTTCCACAAAGGCCTCAGTCTTGACAGTTTGACCGAGGATCTTCAAGGTCACCGGAATGATAAAAGTCTTCTTGGGAAATTCTGACTTCTGGCCTGACAGGATATTTCCCATCACCCTCAGGCCCTGAAGTTTTCCGGCTTTTCTGGGCATGATACTACCACATGACCTTTATTCCCACAGTACAAACACAACCCCTGCTGTCTCCTCCGCGTCTTCTCACGCGAGGAGAGGCGGGTAGCCCCAATCTGCATAGGCTCCTCAGAAAATTCCTCAGAGTCTGAGGTTCCCTTGGGAAGGAAGGAAATCTCAGTCTCCCTTTCAAGCCTACGCTCTCTCAGCCGTCTATCCACCCGGATGGATAACTGCATGAGCTGATCCAAGCTATCAGGCAAGGGATATTGTACCAGTTGGTCCTTTATCTGGTTAGAAAGACCTCTTCGGTACTGGTGTCTCAGGGCTGGGTCATTCCACTGGGTATCATGGGCCAACCTCCGAAACTCCGTACAGTAAACCTCAACTGGCCTTCGCCCTTGCTTAAGGATCGAAATCTGAGCCTCGGCTGAGGCCGTCTTGTCAGGGTCATTCATACAACATGCCCAGTGCCGTAAAAAAAGCATCAACACTTTTAAGCGACGGACAGTCAGGATGCAACCCATATGCCCAGACCTGTGGGTCTCCTTGTAGCAAGGAAATCACTATGCCCACCCGCTGAATCTCCGACCCAGAAGACTGAGGCCTAAGCCGGAAGTATAGCTTGCAGCTCTCCTTGAAACAAAAGAACTGCGAGCGATCTCCAGAAAAACGATCCGGGAGATTTACTTTCGGCTCCTTAACCCCTGCAGGTGCTGCTGCTGCGGGAGCTCCGCCAGCAGCCTGGGAGGTGTGCATTTTAATGGACAAATCATTAAATTGTCGAGTCAGGACCTGCACCTGATCGACCACCTGTTGCAACGTATTTTGAGGGGTATGCTCCATATTCCCACAAAATTTCAACAGGAGTATTAGAACTGCTCAGATAGAAAAAGCAAGATGTTGTGTTTTAATACGTAAAGAACCCGAAATGCTGTTGCTAAGGGCAACAGCAAAACCCTAAAGGGTTACCAACGGGTGTGGCAGTAAACTCCTTGGTCAGAGATGGAATGATAGACACAAGGAGAGTCTCCACAATCCTATTTCTCACTTGCAGTGCACAGGTTCAGCTTACTGCCACTAAACTGACCCCTGACACCTAGCACAGTGAGACAGGATTAGACAGGCAAGTCTTAGAATACAGCCGCAAACTTGCTAAGTTCACAGAGTAGTAACAGAATCCCAGCAAGCCAAACGACTGACTCCAGTCTTACTGCTAGGTCTGGATTGGCAGAGTGTAAAACCAAATCCCCAGGCCTATTTGCAGTAAGCAACAAACAAATACAAAGCTACACAGTACTGGCTAACTTTCATGAACTGACTAACCAACAAAGATTCAGCAGCATCTGCTTACTCTGAAAAGAGGCCTTATAAAGCAGGTGCTGTCCACGCCCCACTCAGACCTCACAGACTGTGAGCACAAAAACCAGCACCGGATCCCCTGCCGTGCACAGAGCCTATAACCACTGCACAGCAAAAGACCCGAACCGGAGTATCAGCTGCGCTCAGGTTACTCCACTAGCACTTATCTCCCGGTTACCATGACGACGTGGCAGCACAGGGCAGGAGACCCTAACAGAAGGCCCCAACGGAGGAATTTCAACTGGGTCGTTTCCTGCATTTCCTGCAAGCAGGGGTGATGATGGGCCTCAAATTGGGGTCCATTAAGGTCCAGATTTCGGCTCTGTCGATTTTCTTTCAAAAGGAACTGGCTTCGTTGCCTGAAGTTCAGACTTTTGTCAAGGGAGTTCTGCATATTCAACCTCCTTATGTGCCTCCAGTGGCACCTTGGGATCTCATAGAAACATAGAAACATAGAATTTGTCGGCAGATAAGAACCACTTGGCCCATCTAGTCTGCCCCTTTTTTTTTTTATTCTTTTTTTTTATCACTAACCTTATTTGATCCTTATTTCTTTGTAAGGATATCCTTATGTCTATCCCATGCATGTTTAAATTGCTCTACTGTCTTAGCCTCTACCACCTCTGATGGGAGGCTATTCCACTTGTCCACTACCCTTTCTGTGAAATAATTTTTCCGCAAATTTCCCCTGAACCTCCCCCCCTCCAGTCTCAGTGCATGTCCTCGTGTCCTATTGCTTCTCTTCATTTGGAGAATGTTTCCCTCCTGGACTTTGTTAAAACCCTTCATATATTTGAAAGTTTCTATCATGTCCCCCCTTTCCCTTCTCTGCTCCAAACTATACATATTGAGATTTCTTAGTCTTTCTGGGTATGTTTTGTGATGTAGGCCATGCACCATTTTAGTTGCCCTCCTTTGTACAGTTTCTAATGTATTAATATCCTTTTGAAGATATGGCCTCCAGAACTGAATACAGTATTCTAGATGAGGCCGTACCAATGACCTATACAGTGGCATTATTACTTCTTTCTTTCTGCTGCTGATTCCTCTCCCAATGCAGCCAAGCATCTGACTAGCCTTCCTCATTGCCTTGTTACATTGCTTACCTGCTTTTAAGTCATCTGAAATAGTGACTCCTAGATCCCTTTCCTCCTCAGTAGTTTTCAGTATAGTGCCATTAATACTGTATTTAGCTTTAGGATTTTTGAGACCCAAGTGCATGATTTTGCATTTTTGGGCATTAAACTGTAATTGCCAGACTCTTGACCATTCCTCTAGTCTACTTAGATCCTCAATCATTTGATTTACCCCACCTGGTGTGTCTACCCTGTTGCATACCTTTGTGTCATCTGCAAAAAGGCATACTTTCCCTTTAATGCCATTTGCAATGTCACCAATAAAGATATTAAAAAGCACTGGTCCAAGTACAGATCCCTGGGGTACTCCACTGGTAACATTTCCCTCCTGTGAATGCACTCCGTTTACCACAACTCTCTGTTTTCTATCCTTCAACCAAGATCTTATCCATTCAATAATCCTAATATCCAATCCCAAACTTTCAAGTTTGGGATTTGGTTTTGGTTTTGGGATTCCTGAAGTCACATTGGTTCGAGCCACTTAAAACCGTGGATTTGAAATATCTCACGTGGAAAGTGGTCATGTTGTTGGCCCTGGCATTGGCCAGGCGTGTATCAGAATTGGCGGCTTTGTTGTGTAAAAGCCCTTATCTGATTTTCCATTTGGATAGGGCAGAGTAGAGGACTCGTCCTCAGTTTCTCCCGAAGGTAGTATCAGCGTTTCACTTGAACCAACCTATTGTGGTGCCTGCGGCTACTAGGGACTTGGAGGATTCCAAGTTGCTGGACGTAGTCAGGGCCCTGAAAATGTATGTTTCCAGGACGGCTGGAGTCAGGAAAACGGATTCGCTGTTTATCCTGTATGCACCCAATAAGCTGGGTGCTCCTGCTTTTAAGCAGACCATTGCTCGCTCGATTTGTAACACTATTTAGCTTGCGCATTCTGCGGTAGGACTACCGCAGCCAAAATCAGTAAAAGCCCACTCCACAAGGAAGGTGGGTTCATCTTGGGCGGCTGCCCGAGGGGTCTCGGCACTGCAACTTTGCCGAGCGGCTACTTGGTCAGGGTCTAACACTTTTGCTAAATTTTACAAATTTGATACCCTGGCTGAGGAGGACCTTGAGTTTGCTCATTCGGTGCTACAGAGTCATCCGCACTCTCCCGCCCGTTTGTAAGCTTTGGTATAATCCCCATGGTCCTTACGGAGTCCCCAGCATCCACTAGGACGTCAGAGAAAATAAGAATTTACTCACCGGTAATTCTATTTCTCGTAGTCCGTAGTGGATGCTGGGCGCCCATCCCAAGTGCGGATTGTCTGCAATACTTGTAAATAGTTATTGTTCCACATTATTGCGAGCCATCTGTTCAGAGGCTCCGTTGTTATCATACTGTTAACCGGGGTTCATATCACGAGTTGTACGGTGTGATTGGTGTGGCTGGTATGAGTCTTACCCGGGATTCAAAATCCTTCCTTATTGTGTCAGCTCTTCCGGGTACAGTATCTTAACTGAGGTCTGGAGGAGGGTCATAGAGGGAGGAGCCAGTGCACACCAGATAGTCCTGAATCTTTCTTTAATTGTTCCCAGTCTCCTGCAGAGCCGTCTATTCCCCATGGTCCTTACGGAGTCCCCAGCATCCACTAGGACGTCAGAGAAAATATAAATCAGTCAGATAACGAGTAGTAACCAGTGACTAGTAATGACGTCTGTATGTAATGAGTCCACAAATCAGGAGAACCACCTTTCTGTATCTCCAGCACCCGCTACAGAAATATAACATCTGAAGAATGAATGAGGCTGGGGAGAGAGTAGCAGCCTGTAATAATGATAATATATGCTGTTATATAAACAGTGCTATAACCATTCTTCTGATAGAGATCGTTCCTCTGATAGATATAAAGAAGCTCTGGTGTATATAGGCTGAATCCCTCTTCTACTTTTATCCCATGTGCCGTGGGGCAGTGACTGGGAACAATGAGAGCAGGGAAAGCACCAGCACCAGAGCAGAAGGAAAGATAAAGTGCAGCAGCTTCTGCTGTCCCCGGGATCAGTCGCTCCCTCCCCTGTTGCGGGTACACATTGCAGAGAAGGTGAGCAGTGTCCTGGGAATGAGAGAGCCGCTCTGAGTACCTGCCCGAAATGGTGGCTGCAGTGTCAATGCCGCTGGGGAATCTGTAGCGCTGCGGAGAGAGCGGTGTCAGTACCGCTAGGAGACTTGTAACGCTGCGCTGGGAGCCGCTCGAGAGCACAGATGCCGGGTCAGGTTTGAAATCCACACACCCGGAGACAGTGTACGTCTGAGCTTCCGATGACGTACGTTTCATGTTTGCTTGATCACATCGGTGCCTGGGTTTTACAATGATATACTTGTTATAGGAAAACATTTCCTCTCAATACCAATATTATTACATATGTGCTGAATTGAACATATATGTTTCTTTGTAGCTTTGAGAACGATCCCACTGTTATACATTATAGGTAGTAACACTGTCTTATCGTGTGATACGCTACGGGTAGTAACAAAGTGGTCATTGTAACACATAGTGGTTACCAGAAAAGGCCACTTAGGTTGTATGCAGTAGTAACGCTCTGCAGGGAGCACTTAGGTTGTATGCAGTAGTAACGCTCTGCAGGGAGCACTTAGGTTGTATGCAGTAGTAATGCTCTGCAGGGAGCATTTAGGTTGTATGCAGTAGAAAAAATCTGCAGGGAGCACTTAGGTTGTATGCAGTAGTAACGCTCTGCAGGGAGTACTTAGGTTGTATGCAGTAGTAACGTTCTGCAGGGAGCAGCTTTAAAATAGTTTTTTTCTGAGATCACAATCCTGTTGTGAAAGGATCTCATAAATTTGATAAATAAAACCTGTGTTTAAATCCCTTTTATATTTCACTTGCTTATATCAATTCTTGCTCTACCTAGTGGTGGTATATAAATTATTTTATATCTTTCATTAATTCTTTGTCTTTCCCGGCTGACAATCAATTGCCTTATGTCATGCCTATTGAAAAATCTATCTTAAATAAGAATAAAAGTTATGTTTTAATTTATTCATGAAACAAAAAAGAGTGTGCCACACATTAAGGCTTCTTTAGATATAAACCCTCCAACTACAATTCCCACATACTTAATGGAATCGCTCCGTATTAGCTCCTCCTTCAGTTTCTCCAGCTGCTTCTGCAAAAGCCTGATGAGGGGAATGGCCTGACTTAGGCTGGCAGTGTCTGAACTGACTTCACGTGTGGCAAGTTTGAAGTGTTTGAGAACCGTGCAAAACACGGAAATCATTCTCCATTGCGCTTGAGTCAGGTGTATTCCCCCTCCTTTGCCTGTATCGTAGGTGGACATATAGGCTTGAATGGCCTTTTGTTGCTCCTCCATCTTCTGAAGCATATAGAGTGTTGAATTCCCCCTCGTTACCACCTCTTGTTTCAGGTGATGGCAGGGCATGTTCAGGAGTGTTTGCTGGCGCTCCAGTCTTTGGCACACAGTGGCTGAATGTCGAAAGTGGCACGCAATTTTTCGGGCCATCGCCAGCATCTCCTACACGCCCCTGTCGTTTTTCAAAAAATTCTGCACCACCAAATTAATTGTATGTGCAAAATATGGGACGTGCTGGAATTTGCCCAGATGTAATGCACGCACAAAATTGGCTGCATTGTCCGATATCACAAATCCCCAGGAGAGTCTAAGTGGGGTAAGCCATTGTGCGATGATGTCCCTCAGTTTCTGAAAAAGGTTGTCGGTGGTGTGCCTCTTATGGAAACCGGTGATACACAGCATATCCTGCCTAGGAGCGAGTTGGTATTTGCAAGATGCTGCTACTGGTGCCGCTGCTGTTGCTGCGGGAGGCAATACATCGGGAGACAGTGGGCTGTCACAGTCACGTAGTCCTTACTCTGCCCTACTCCACTTGTCCACATGTCCATGGTTAAGTGTACACTGGGTACATCCGCATTTTTCAGGACACTGAGTATACTTTCTTAATGTCCCTGTACAGTCCGGGAATCGCTTGTCTAGTGAAGTGGAATCTAGATGGAATTTGGTATCGGGGACACAGAATGTTCATCAGCTGTCTAAATCCCACTGCACTAATGGCGGATACCGGACGCACGTCTAACATCAGCATAGTTGTTATGGCCTCAGTAATCCGCTTTGCAACAGGGTGACTGCTGTCATATTTTATCTTCCTCGCAAAGGACTGTTGACAGTCAATTGCTTAGTTGAAGTAGTACAAGTGATCTTCTGACTTCCCCTCTGGGATGAAGATCGACTTCCAGCAGCAACAACAGCAGTGGCAGCAGCAGTAGTAGGCATAACACTCAAGGATCCTCCAGAGGAATCACGATTAGGGGAGGACTCGTCAGTCATGGCAGTGACATGGCCTGCAGGACTACTGACATTCCTGACTGAGGAGGAAATTTGACAATGACTTCTGATGAATGCGCTGCAGGTGACGTATAAGGGAGGATGTTCCTAGGTGGTTAACAGCCTTACTCCTACTTATTACAGATTGACAAAGGCAACATATGGCTTGACAGCTGTTGTCCACATTTGTGGAGAAATAATTCCACACCGAAGAGGTGGCTTTCTTGTATTGTGTCCAGGCATGTCAATGTGCTTTCTCCTCCCATGGACAACAGCTGCCTCCACTGGTGCCTTATTCAAACCAACCACATCTCCATCAGAATCCTGATCATAAACTTCCTCCTCAGTGCCAGCTATACCAATATCCTGCTCATCCAAGTGTATGTCTACAGTGACATCCTCAATCTCAATATCAGCAACTGTACTGGTGGTGCTCCTCCCAGCACTTGCAGGGGGCGTGCAAATGGTGGTAGGATCCTCCTCTTTCCATACAGTCTTGGGAAGGTCAGGCCTAGACATCGCAACCGCGGACACACTTGGACTCTCCTTGGGGATTTGCGATATCTCTGTATGCACAGATGTTTAACAAGCTTAATTTTATTCGAGAGGCTGGAGGGCTTCCATCCTCATGAGAAGCTGAGCCACCAATCATGAACATAGGCCAAGACCTTAGCCTTACCTTGCCACTTCGTGTCGTGAATGGCATATTGCCAATTTTGCCAATTTTATGTTTCTCGTCAGATAGTTTATTTTTTTCTGATTATTCATTTTTGCTTCTTGGATTTCACACGCCCTCTATGACATTGGGCATCGGCCTTAGCAGAGAAAGTTGATGGAATGAAATCGTCAATGTCATGACTGGTGGCAGCAGCAGCTTCAGCACTAGGAACTGGAAGTGGTTCCAGATCTTGCACAATTTTTTCCTCCAAATTGTTGTTCTACATTTCACAGGACAGCATCCTTCTATTATTACAGGACACAAACAGTGCCCCTTTATTTTCACAGCACCCCTGTATACTTACAGCATAGAGGGCCAGTGTAATGTTATTTGAACAGCAACACCCCTATATTTTACAGTATACAGAAGTGTGCTTTTCAGTTTTAACAACTGCACCCCTGAATTTTTATGACACACGGGACCAGTGTAATGTTATCTGAACAGCAACACCCCTATATTTTACAGTATACAGGAGCAGTGTGCTTTTAATTTTTAGCAGCTGCTCCCCTGAATTTTTACAACATACATAGCCAGCAGCACCCCTATATTTTACAGCATACGGGAGCAGTGTGATTTTAATTTTTAACAACTGCACCCCTGAATTTTGATAGCATAAAGGGCCAGTGTAATGTTATTTGAACAGCAGCACCCCTATATTTTCCAGCATATAGGATTACAGTGCCCTTACACCTTGTACAACACAGTGACAGCCAGGACAGCAACACCCATGTACAGCTGCAGCACATGAAACACCAGTGACAGGACAGCACTCCTAACACAACACAGGTACACCACAGTGACTGCAGCAGCACCCCTACAGAGCACACACTAACCGCACCCAACGCCACCACCCACAGAGAGACAGAGGTCTGTCTCCCTCACTCTCCAAGTCTGGAGTGAAAATGGCGGAGATGTGGCTGTTTATATGGAATCCAAATCCCGCGAGAATCTGACAGCGGGATGATGATGTTTTGCCTCATTCTGGTTTCCAAGTCTGGCAAGTAGTCCAGAGCTGGACTCGGATCCAGGCTCAGAGTGTGAAGTTCGGGGGGTCCAGTTCTAATAATGTGTAATGAACATTACGGTGTGTAATAATGTGTAATGGGCATTACGGTGTGTAATAATGTGTAATGGGCATTATAATGTGTAATAATGTGTAAGGGGCATTACAGTGTGTAATAATGTGTAATGGGCATTATGGTGTGTAATAATGTGTAATGGGCATTAGTGTGTAATGTGTAATGGGCATTACGGTGTGTAATAATGTGTAATGGGGATTACGGTGTGTTATAATGTGTAACGGTGCTGGAGATGGGTTTCTATTTTCCGCTGGGTGCTCATAATTCAAGTTGCTGTTTGTGCGTTACTATACAGGTTGTATGACATAGGTGTGTACATTACACTTGTGCTTTGTAGTTAAATTGTGTTTAATATTTTTCCCACAGATGTTTCAGCAGAGGAAAATCACAAATTCTGGTCTGGATTCATTGAATTGTATCACGAGAACGAGTTCCTGTGGTGTGTAATAAGTGTGGACTATGCCAACAGAACACAGAGGAATCGGGCATAAGACCAGCTGATCTGATACCGTAGAGCCCGGAACAGTGAACAGTGTTTTTATAGTAGCACAAGAAGTACATGGAATCGCAACGTTCAGGAGCCGGGACGAGAGAGGTTTACAAGCCAACACTTTGATATTATGACCTCACGAAAATCACTTTAGAGCAAGAGCCAAGGATAAGGTCACAGTGTAATCTGGATCCGGATTCTCCCACTCTTGTGGAAGAGGAGGCATCGGATAGTCTGGACCTGGTAAGTACACACACATTTGTATTGTATTGTACACACACATTTTTACATAGAGTTCATTTTTGTTTTATATTGCAGGATATTACACCGGAGCTGGAAGTGAAGCCTTGCATGAGCGAGACAACTGAAGTGGACCACCGAACCCAACAGCCACGACCCCTGAAACAGTGGAGGTCATCCGGAAACCCACTTCTGCCCCGCCCAGCTCACAACAGTTTTTTACTCTCACCGAGGAGGTTCTTAATAGGTTCCCAGACTTGGAGCAATCGTTTGGCAATTACATCATGGCGGAAATGCGACTGATGAAGGAGGATCAAAAGAAGATCTACAAGCGTCTGGTTCTTGATGCTACCTCATTCACAAATGACGACTCTCTTGTTGAGGCGTGTGAGATAATACTTGGGATAAGGTTGGTTGGTATCCGTTCAGATGGTCGACCATGTTATGGTCGACAGTCATTAGGTCGACCACTATTGGTCGACATTGACATGGTCGACATGTACACATGGTCGACACATGAAAATGGTCGACACATGAAAGGTCGCCACATGAAAAGGTCGACATGAGTTTTTTTCCTTTTTTTCCTTTTTGGGGAACTTTTCCATACTTTATGATCCACGTGGACTACGATTGGAATGGTAATCTGTGCTGAGCGAAGCGAAGGCACCATGCCCGAAGCATGACGAGCAAAGCGAGCCATGCGAGGGGACGCGGTGCACTAATTGGGGTTCCCCGTCACTTTACGCAAAAAACAACACCAAAAAGTTAAAAAACTCATGTCGACCTTTTCATGTGTCAACCTTTCATGTGCCGACCATTCTCATGTGTCGACCATGTGTCCATGTCAATATCGACCAATAGTGGTCGACCTAATGACTGTCGACCATAACATGGTCGACCATTCATACCGGAACCAGGTTGGTTTATTATCCTCCCTGCGCTATCGCCCCTCGGTGTCTGATGCCGGTAGTCTGGCTTGTTAAAGCCTTTGTTGTGTAATGATTGACATCTGCCAATGAAATGCAATATCCTGAACCGGTTCTGGAACCTTTACTTATGATTATATGATATGGAGTATGCATACATATACAGTGCATTAATGCAGAAATCACTATTGTATGAATAAAATATATAGAGTACTGTGGTGCCAAATAATTAAGTTCTTGTGAAAGTTCCGTGCACTCAGCAACTAATGCGGAGATGAATGAGATATCCAATGATCACTATCGGTGGTAGAGACCGGAGACCCGTATCTCTACAATGGCTACAAGTCTGTGTAGTCTTGAGTGCTACCATTGCGGCCGTTCATCTTAGACGGTGGGACTCGGGCATTGTTCAGGATTAACACAGGGGCTCCGGACTGACTCCGCTCTGGCTGACATGCCTGCGTCCTCGGTTGGTCTTGTTCCAGACTTCCCCGGGAGCTAGCGTCCTGCACCTGGCTCTTCGTTGCCTGGGGAGGGAATGTACCGGCTCGTTCTCTGCAGAACCTCTTGCAGACACCCCCCCTCACTTGCAGAGACTCACCTTTTGTTCTCCTTTGGGCGCCACCCATCTGTCCTTTCCGCTTGTGATGTTCCTTGCTGTCCTGGTTCCATTTTTATACACCAGGCACCGGGGCTTCTTAGGAGTATCAGTGTCTATAATATCCGTTCTTCTGGGTGACTTTGTGTCTGTATCTCCAACGCCTTTCAGCTTGCTGGCCTTCCTCTGGGAGTCTGTGTGATTCACTGTTCTCTGGCATAAGTGAGGTTAAGTAGCCATCTTGTGGGTGGGAGAATTTACTGTTGGTAGTTCCTACTTAGATTGTGATTGGCTTTTCTAGATATCAATCAATAGTTCTGTGGATTGGTTATTCATACTTGGATTGTGATTGGTTATTCTAGATGTCAATCAATGGTTCTACTGTGGATTGGTTATTACTACATGGATTGTTATTGGTTTTTCTAGATGGCAATGGTTCTTCTGTGGATTGGTTGTTCAGTTACTGTTTAGTGTTGCACATTTCTTGATACAAGTAAATGACTTAAACTGTTTGCTACTAGATATCACATTTTATACATAAATCCCTGGTGTTCTTGCAGTCTGGGTTGAACATTGCATGTGACTACGTAACAGAAGACTATATTATGTTCCTCCAATAAGTGTGAATGGAATAAAATAGTCTCATCTTGTGCCTGTATTCTGTATAAATGTATTATTCCTATCAGAAAGGTGTTACCTGGGTGTTATATATATAGTTACTTGGATACTAGTGGGCTTAGAGAGTGTTTGATCCCAGGATGTAAAGATATTATCTTCATATACAAATTATGGATCGTACTTCATTGTCCTGGTTGAGGCCTTTGGGTGTTCGGGTCACCATGTGGATTATCATACGCAGGTCCTCCCTGTTGATGGTGTGTATGTAGTCACCCCCTCTCCAGGTTTTCTTAACCTCCTTCAGTCCTGTGACCTTGAGTAATGTGGGATTTGATTCATGATGTTCTTTGTAATGTAAGGAAAGTGGATGTTCTTCCAAACCTTTTTTTTATATTCCGTATGTGTTCATTTATTCTCATTTTGAGTGGCTGTATAGTCCTTCCTATGTATTGTTGCGGACAGGGACATTCTAACATGTATATGATGCCCTTGCTGTGGCATGGTAAGTTGTCCTGTGTGTTACATGTTGTGGAATGTGAAACAGACATTACTGTTTGGGTAGGTGTGGTGCTTCTAGCTTTTGTTGTGTTGCAGCCCATGCAGGTCCCTTAGTGGTAGAAGTCCCCTTCTTATGTGTTCCATCTATAGTAGTTTAGTAGTTTATGTTTTGGTGGTACGTGGCTGTGTACCAGCTTCTTCTTAATGTCTGGTGCTTTAAGGAACACTACTTTTGGTTTTGGAGGTATGATATCTGCTAGTGTGTCATCTTGAAGTATCGGCCAATGTTTGTTTATGATCTTTTTAATCTGATTTGCTTGTTTTGTGTATTGTGTTATGAAAAGGATCTCTTTGTCTGTTTTCTGTTCTGGTCTCTTTTTGTATTGTAGGGGGGAGGTCTATCATTTCCCTTACCCATGGTATATGCTGTCTGTACCTTTTCTGTATCGTACTGTTTCTCTCTAAATTTTAAACTTAGTTCTTGTCCTTGTGTCTCATAATCGCTGACTCTGGAGCAGTTCCTCCTGAGTCTTTTGAATTGGCCTACTGGGATACTGTTCAACCGGTTTGGGTGGTGGCAGCTGGAGGTTAGTATGAAGCTACGGACGTCCACTGGTTTGTTGAACGTGTTGGTATGCATTTCGTTATCTGTGATGAATATGTAAATATGTAATTAGTACCAGTGTTGGATTCTTGACCTCATTGTCCTGGACTTCTGATCATTGTGTTCTATGCACTTCTTATGTTCCTTATAAAAGCACTGCTCAGAAATCTGCCCTTTATCTTCTCTCCCCAATGTATGGTGGCAGCACTGATATTCTGTGGGATACGCCTGATTCCTCTACTGGTTACTGTTGGCATAGTCCTTGCTAAAAAGACACTTGTTCTCATGATAGAGTCACTGAATCCAGACCAGAATTGGTGATTTTCTTCTATTTTTTTATATATATAAAGTTTTTTTTAAAAAGTGTTTTTCTTGTTTAATTAATGGTTGTTAATGCAAATGTCATTTTGTGTAACATATTTTTGTAAGAATCAGAGGGTCAGCGAGACGTTATGGAGCCAATGTATTATTTACTATTTGCTACTAATTCCCTCAAAACAACCAGACCTCCCAAATGTAAGTAGAAGGGACTGCAGCAGGTATCTCCCATACCTTCATACATGGACATCTCCAGGCAAGGGTCAGGTAAGTTTATTTTTCCAAATACAACAACCCTAATTCACCTACAAGTTAAAAAACAACATTTGAACAGACATAATTAATTTAAAACTAACAAATAAAACTTTCTTTACACAGAAAGAGACCCCCCCTTCCCTCCCGTAATATCATCCCACTATTCAAATGATTTGTCAAAATCGGACACAGCCAAAATCACACCGAAATCTTTTGATTTTAAACTACTTTATTTCATATCTTTAATACACATATTTTTGTCTATATTTTAAACTTAAAAAATACTTTACTCAGCAGTTTGCTTGTGGTGGTGAAATGCACATGCGCAGCGGCCGCGCAGACACACACATTGTGGCCGCATCCCTGAGGGGCGAAAGCGGGCGGGCCGGGACCATTTTCCAGGGGCTGCGTGATATCACACCTGCGGTCATCTCTGAGTAACCCCCTATAAGCTTCCAGAGTGCACCTCATATCTCATCTTTTCCAAGTTACTACAAATGATATGAGATCGGTAGCAGCACTACTTTCAGGATTATTACACAGAACACACATAAAGGCTGACACAGCAAATAACAGTAACACATACAAGAGATTAATTAGAAATAAGGAAGCATAATCATCATTAAGTCTAATTATCAGCTGATTCTGTGCAGGACCCATACACCTCTTTACTGCCTCCAGCATTCCCTGGTACTGCACTGCGGCCATCTGCCCTGTCTCCCCCCACTACTGCCACCCACAATGTCTCCCCCCACTACTGCCATCTGCCCTGTGTTCCCCCACTACGGCCAACGTCCTGTCTCCCCACACACCTGCCACCCGCCCCGTCTCCCACCAACATCTCCCCCCATTACTGCCACCCACCCTGTCCCCCCCTACTGCCATCCACCATCTCCCCACCACTACTGCCACCCACCTGTCTCCCTCCACTACTGCCGCCTGCCCCGTCTCCCTCCACTACTGCCACCTGTCCCATCTCCCTCCATTGTTGCCACCCACCCTGTCTCCCCCCACTACTGTCACCTGCCTTGTCTCCCCTCACTGCTGACACCCACCCTGTCTCCTTCCACTACTGCCACTCGGCCTGTCTCCCCCCACTACTGTCACGCACCGTCTCCTCCCACTACTGCCACCGCCCTGTCTCCCTGCACTACTGCCACGACCCTGTCTCATTCCACTACTGCCACCCACCATCTCTCCCCCACTACTGCCACCGCCCTGACTCTCCCCACTACCACCCACCTGTTTCCCTGACATCCAAGCACTAGTTGGGGATTTATGGTACTAACAGTCCTTCATCAACAGATGGAAGTAACCAGGGCAGTAAGGAAGCAGAAGCTGCTTCTGGTACATTGACCCTGGTCATGTAGGGCTGGGAGAGTCAGTAAGATTGTGTAATAGGGGCCTACAGTAAGTCAGTAAGGAGGCAGAAGCTGCTTCTGGTACATGGACCCTGGTCATGTAGGGCTGGGAGAGTCAATAATATTGTGTAATAGGGGCCTACAGTAAGTCAGTAAGGAGGCAGAAGCTGCTTCTGGTACATGGACCCTGGTCATGTAGGGCTGGGAGAGTCAATAAGATTGTGTAATAGGGGCCTACAGTAAGTCAGTAAGGAGGCAGAAGCTGCTTCTGGTACATGGACCCTGGTCATGTAGGGCTGGGAGAGTCAGTAAGATTGTGTAATAGGGGCCTACAGTAAGTCAGTAAGGAGGCAGAAGCTGCTTCTGGTACATGGACCCTGGTCATGTAGGGCTGGGAGAGTCAGTAAGATTATGTAATAGGGGCCTACAGTAAGTCAGTAAGGAGGCAGAAGCTGCTTCTGGTACATGGACCCTGGTCATGTAGGGCTGGGAGTCAGTAAGATTATGTAAAAGGGTGCCTACAGTAAGTCAGTAAGGAGGCAGAAGCTGCTTCTGGTATATGGACCCTGGTCATGTAGGGCTGGGAGAGTCAGTAAGATTATGTAATAGGGGCCTACAGTAACTCAGTAAGGAGGCAGAAGCTGCTTCTGGTATATGGACCCTGGTCATGTAGGGCTGGGAGAGTCAGTAAGATTATGTAATAGGGGCCTACAGTAAGTCAGTAAGGAGGCAGAAGCTGCTTCTGGTATATGGACCCTGGTCATGTAGGGCTGGGAGAGTCAGTAAGATTATGTAATAGGGGCCTACAGTAAGTCAGTAAGGAGGCAGAAGCTGCTTCTGGTACATGGACCCTGGTCATGTAGGGCTGGGAGAGTCAGTAAGATTATGTAATAGGGGCCTACAGTAAGTCAGTAAAGAGGCAGAAGCTGCTTCTCGTACATAGACCCTGGTCATGTAGGGCTGGGAGAGTCAGTAAGATTATGTAATAGGGGCCTACAGTAAGTCAGTAAGGAGGCAGAAGCTGCTTCTGGTACATGGACCCTGGTCATGTAGGGCTGGGAGAGTCAGTAAGATTCTGTAATAGGGAACTATAGTAAGTCAGTAAGGAGGCAGAAGCTGCTTCTGGTACATGGACCCTGGTCATGTAGGGCTGGGAGAGTCAGTAAGATTGTGTAATAGGGGCCTACAGTAAGTCAGTAAGGAGGCAGAAGCTGCTTCTGGTACATGGACCCTGGTCATGTAGGGCTGGGAGAGTCAGTAAGATTCTGTAATAGGGGCCTACAGTAAGTCAGTAAGGAGGCAGAAGCTGCTTCTGGTACATGGACCCTGGTCATGTAGGGCTGGGAGTGTCAGTAAGATTCTGTAATAGGGGCCTACAGTAAGTCAGGAAGGAGGCAGAAGCTGCTTCTGGTACATGGACCCTGGTCATGTAGGGCTGGGAGAGTCAGTAAGATTATGTAATAGGGGCCTACAGTAAGTCAGTAAGAAGGCAGAAGCTGCTTCTGGTACATGGACCCTGGTCATGTAGGGCTGGGAGAGTCAGTAAGATTATGTAATAGGGGCCTACAGTAAGTCAGTAAGGAGGCAGAAGCTGCTTCTGTTACATGGACCCTGGTCATGTAGGGCTGGGAGAGTCAGTAAGATTATGTAATAGGTACCTACAGTAAGTCAGTAAGGAGGCAGAAGCTGCTTCTGGTACATGGACCCTGGTCATGTAGGGCTGGGAGAGTCAGTAAGATTATGTAATAGGGGCCTACAGTAAGTCAGTAAGGAGGCAGAAGCTGCTTCTGGTACATGGACCCTGGTCATGTAGGGCTGAGAGAGTCAGTAACATTATGTAATAGGGGCCTACAGTAAGTCAGTAAGGAGGCAGAAGCTGCTTCAGGTACATGGACCCTGGTCATGTAGGGCTGGGAGAGTCAGTAAGATTATGTAATAGGGGCCTACAGTAAGTCAGTAAGGAGGCAGAAGCTGCTTCTGGTACATGGACCCTGGTCATGTAGGGCTGGGAGAGTCAGTAAGATTATGTAATAGGGGACTACAGTAAGTCAGTAAGGAGGCAGAAGCTGCTTCTGGTACATGGACCCTGGTCATGTAGGGCTGGGAGAGTCAGTAAGATTATGTAATAGGGGACTACAGTAAGTCAGTAAGGAGGCAGAAGCTGCTTCTGGTACATGGACCCTGGTCATGTAGGGCTGGGAGAGTCAGTAAGATTATGTAATAGGGGCCTACAGTAGGTCAGTAAGGAGGCAGAAGCTGCTTCTGGTACATGGACCCTGGTCATGTAGGACTGGGAGAGTCAGTAAGATTATGTAATAGGGGCCTACAGTAAGTCAGTAAGGAGGCAGAAGCTGCTTCTGGTACATGGACCTGGTCATGTAGGGCTGGGAGAGTCAGTAAGATTATGTAATAGGGGCCTACAGTAAGTCAGTAAGGAGGCAGAAGCTGCTTCTGGTACATGGACCCTGGTCATGTAGGGCTGGGAGAGTCAGTAAGATTATGTAATAGGGGCCTACAGTAGGTCAGTAAGGAGGCAGAAGCTGCTTCTGGTACATGGACCCTGGTCATGTAGGACTGGGAGAGTCAGTAAGATTGTGTAATAGGGGCCTACAGTAAGTCAGTAAGGAGGCAGAAGCTGCTTCTGGTACATGGACCCTGGTCATGTAGGGCTGGGAGAGTCAGTAAGATTGTGTAATAGGGGCCTACAGTAAGTCAGTAAGGAGGCAGAAGCTGCTTCTGGTACATGGACCCTGGTCATGTAGGGCTGGGAGAGTCAGTAAGATTATGTAATAGGGGCCTACAGTAAGTCAGTAAGGAGGCAGAAGCTGCTTCTGGTACATGGACCCTGGTCATGTAGGGCTGGGAGAGTCAGTAAGATTATGTAATAGGGGCCTACAGTAAGTCAGTAAGGAGGCAGAAGCTGCTTCTGGTACATGGACCCTGGTCATGTAGGGCTGGGAGAGTCAGTAAGATTATGTAATAGGGGCCTACAGTAAGTCAGTAAGGAGGCAGAAGCTGCTTCTGGTACATGGACCCTGGTCATGTAGAGCTGGGAGAGTCAGTAACATTATGTAATAGGGGCCTACAGTAAGTCAGTAAGGAGGCAGAAGCTGCTTCTGGTACATGGACCCTGGTCATGTAGGGCTGGGAGAGTCAGTAAGATTGTGTAATAGGGGCCTACAGTAAGTCAGTAAGGAGGCAGAAGCTGCTTCTGGTACATAGACCCTGGTCATGTAGGGCTGGGAGAGTCAGTAAGATTATGTAATAGGGGCCTACAGTAAGTCAGTAAGGAGGCAGAAGCTGCTTCTGGTACATGGACCCTGGTCATGTAGGGCTGGGAGAGTCAGCAAGATTATGTAATAGGGGCCTACAGTAAGTCAGTAAGGAGGCAGAAGCTGCTTCTGGTACATGGACCCTGGTCATGTAGGGCTGGGAGAGTCAGTAAGATTATGTAATAGGTGCCTACAGTAAGTCAGTAAGGAGACAGATGCTGCTTCTGGTACATGGACCCTGGTCATGTAGGGCTGGGAGAGTCAGTAAGATTATGTAATAGGGGCCTACAGTAAGTCAGTAAGGAGGCAAAAGCTGCTTCTGGTACATGGACCCTGGTCATGTAGGGCTGGGAGAGTCAGTAAGATTGTGTAATAGGGGCCTACAGTAAGTCAGTAAGGAGGCAGAAGCTGCTTTTGGTACATGGACCCTGGTCATGTAGGGCTGGGAGAGTCAGTAAGATTCTGTAATAGGGGACTACAGTAAGTCAGTAAGGAGGCAGAAGCTGCTTCTGGTACATGGACCCTGGTCATGTAGGGCTGGGAGAGTCAGTAAGATTCTGTAATAGGGGCCTACAGTAAGTCAGTAAGGAGGCAGAAGCTGCTTCTGGTACATGGACCCTGGTCATGTAGGGCTGGGAGAGTCAGTAACATTATGTAATAGGGGCCTACAGTAAGTCAATAAGGAGGCAGAAGCTGCTTCTGGTACATGGACCCTGGTCATGTAGGGCTGGGAGAGTCAGTAAGATTGTGTAATAGGGGCCTACAGTAAGTCAGTAAGGAGACAGAAGCTGCTTCTGGTACATAGACCCTGGTCATGTAGGGCTGGGAGAGTCAGTAAGATTATGTAATAGGGGCCTACAGTAAGTCAGTAAGGAGGCAGAAGCTGCTTCTGGTACATGGACCCTGGTCATGTAGGGCTGGGAGAGTCAGTAAGATTCTGTAATAGGGGACTACAGTAAGTCAGTAAGGAGGCAGAAGCTGCTTCTGGTACATGGACCCTGGTCATGTAGGGCTGGGAGAGTCAGTAAGATTGTGTAATAGAGGCCTACAGTAAGTCAGTAAGGAGGCAGAAGCTGCTTCTGGTACATGGACCCTGGTCATGTAGGGCTGGGAGAGTCAGTAAGATTATGTAATAGGGGCCTACAGTAAGTCAGTAAGGAGGCAGAAGCTGCTTCTGGTACATGGACCCTGGTCATGTAGGGCTGGGAGAGTCAGTAAGATTATGTAATAGGGGCCTACAGTAAGTCAGTAAGGAGGCAGAAGCTGCTTCTGGTACATGGACCCTGGACATGTAGGGCTGGGAGAGTCAGTAAGATTATGTAATAGGGGCCTACAGTAAGTCAGTAAGGAGACAGATGCTGCTTCTGGTACATGGACCCTGGTCATGTAGGGCTGGGAGAGTCAGTAAGATTATGTAATAGGGGCCTACAGTAAGTCAGTAAGGAGGCAGAAGCTGCTTCTGGTACATGGACCCTGGTCATGTAGGGCTGGGAGAGTCAGTAAGATTGTGTAATAGGGGCCTACAGTAAGTCAGTAAGGAGGCAGAAGCTGCTTCTGGTACATGGACCCTGGTCATGTAGGGCTGGGAGAGTCAGTAAGATTGTGTAATAGGGGCCTACAGTAAGTCAGTAAGGAGGCAGAAGCTGCTTCTGGTACATGGACCCTGGTCATGTAGGGCTGGGAGAGTCAGTAAGATTGTGTAATAGGGGACTACAGTAAGTCAGTAAGGAGGCAGAAGCTGCTTCTTGTACATGGACCCTGGTCATGTAGGGCTGGGAGAGTCAGTAAGATTCTGTAATAGGGGACTACAGTAAGTCAGTAAGGAGGCAGAAGCTGCTTCTGGTACATGGACCCTGGTCATGTAGGGCTGGGAGAGTCAGTAAGATTGTGTAATAGAGGCCTACAGTAAGTCAGTAAGGAGGCAGAAGCTGCTTCTGGTACATGGACCCTGGTCATGTAAGGCTGGGAGAGTCAGTAAGATTATGTAATAGGGGCCTACAGTAAGTCAGTAAGGAGGCAGAAGCTGCTTCTGGTACATGGACCCTGGTTATGTAGGGCTGGGAGATTCAGTAAGATTATGTAATAGAGGCCTACAGTAAGTCAGTAAGGATAGCAGATGCTGCTTCTGGTACATGGACCCTGGTCATGTAGGGCTGGGAAAGTCAGTAAGATTATGTAATAGGGGACTACAGTAAGTCAGTAAGGAGGCAGAAGCTGCTTCTGGTACATGGACCCTGGTCATGTAGGACTGGGAGAGTCAGTAAGATTATGTAATAGGGGCCTACAGTAAGTCAGTAAGGAGGCAGAAGCTGCTTCTGGTACATGGACCCTGGACATGTAGGGCTGGGAGAGTCAGTAAGATTATGTAATAGGGGCCTACAGTAAGTCAGTAAGGAGACAGAAGCTGCTTCTGGTACATGGACCCTGGTCATGTAGGGCTGGGAGAGTCAGTAAGATTATGTAATAGGGGCCTACAGTAAGTCAGTAAGGAGGCAGAAGCTGCTTCTGGTACATGGACCCTGGTCATGTAGGGCTGGGAGAGTCAGTAAGATTCTGTAATAGGGGACTACAGTAAGTCAGTAAGGAGGCAGAAGCTGCTTCTGGTACATGGACCCTGGACATGTAGGGCTGGGAGAGTCAGTAAGATTATGTAATAGGGGCCTACAGTAAGTCAGTAAGGAGGCAGAAGCTGCTTCTGGTACATGGACCCTGGTCATGTAGGGCTGGGAGAGTCAGTAAGATTCTGTAATAGGGGCCTACAGTAAGTCAGTAAGGAGGCAGAAGCTGCTTCTGGTACATGGACCCTGGTAATGTAGGGCTGGGAGAGTCAGTAAGATTGTGTAATAGGGGCCTACAGTAAGTCAGTAAGGAGGCAGAAGCTGCTTTTGGTACATGGACCCTGGTCATGTAGGGCTCGAAGAGTCAGTAAGATTATGTAATAGGGGCCTACAGTAAGTCAGTAAGGAGGCAGAAGCTGCTTCTGGTACATGGACCCTGGTCATGTAGGGCTGGGAGAGTCAGGAAGATTATGTAATAGGGGCCTACAGTAAGTCAGTAAGGAGGCAGAAGCTGCTTCTGGTACACGGACCCTGGTCATGTAGGGCTGGGAGTGTCAGGAAGATTATGTAATAGGGGCCTACAGTAAGTCAGTAAGGATGCAGAAGCTGCTTCTGGTACATGGACCCTGGTCATGTAGGGCTGGGAGAGTCAGTAAGATTGTGTAATATGGGCCTACAGTAAGTCAGTAAGGAGGCAGAAGCTGCTTCTGGTACATGGACCCTGGTCATGTAGAGCTGGGAGAGTCAGTAAGATTATGTAATAGGTGCCTACAGTAAGTCAGTAAGGAGGCAGAAGCTGCTTCTGGTACATGGACCCTGGTCATGTAGGGCTGGGAGAGTCAGTAAGATTATGTAATAGGTGCCTACAGTAAGTCAGTAAGGAGGCAGAAGCTGCTTCTGGTACATGGACCCTGGTCATGTAGGGCTGGGAGAGCCAGTAAGATTATGTAATAGGGGCCTACAGTAAGTCAGTAAGGAGGCAGAAGCTGCTTCTGGTACATGGACCCTGGTCATGTAGGGCTGGGAGAGTCAGTAACATTATGTAATAGGGGCCTACAGTAAGTAAGTAAGGAGGCAGAAGCTGCTTCTGGTACATGGACCCTGGTCATGTAGAGCTGGGAGAGTCAGTAAGATTATGTAATAGGGGCCTACAGTAAGTCAGTAAGGAGGCAGAAGCTGCTTCTGGTACATGGACCCTGGACATGTAGGGCTGGGAGTCAGTAAGATTCTGTAATAGGGGCCTACAGTAAGTCAGTAAGGAGGCAGAAGCTGCTTCTGGTACATGGACCCTGGACATGTAGGGCTGGGAGAGTCAGTAAGATTATGTAATAGGGGCCTACAGTAAGTCAGTAAGGAGGCAGAAGCTGCTTCTGGTACATGGACCCTGGACATGTAGGGCTGGGAGTCAGTAAGATTGTGTAATAGGGGCCTACAGTAAGTTAGTGAGGAGGCAGAAGCTGCTTCTGGTACATGGACCCTGGTCATGTAGGGCTGGGAGAGTCAGTAAGATTATGTAATAGGGGCCTACAGTAAGTCAGTAAGGAGGCGGAAGCTGCTTCTGGTACATGGACCCTGGTCATGTAGGGCTGGGAGAGTCAGTAAGATTGTGTAATAGGGGCCTACAGTAAGTCAGTAAGGAGGCAGAAGCTGCTTCTGGTACATGGACCCTGGTCATGTAGGGCTGGGAGAGTCAGTAAGATTATGTAATAGGGGACTACAGTAAGTCAGTAAGGAGACAGAAGCTGCTTCTGGTACATGGACCCTGGTCATGTAGGGCTGGGAGAGTCAGTAAGATTGTGTAATAGGGGCCTATAGTAAGTCAGTAAGGATAGCAGATGCTGCTAATTAGCAATCCTTTTTCTAGCGTGCTGGGGGCCGCCCATCGCAGGGCGAGGCAGCCTAGTATGCTGACCGGCGCCTCCCCCTTGATGAAGCAGAAATTGCGATCGCTCCACAATTTCTGCTTCATCTTAGAAACTAGTGAAGCATCCTGCCAGCTTAGCTGTGCCTGCAGGATCCCCACCGTGTTCTTCTAGATTGCGATGGCTGCGTGTGATGTCATGCAGCCACAGTGAACATGACCGTTTGTCCGCCTCCCTTTCTCGCAACACCGAATTAGGCCCAGAGTCACCATCTTACAGGCAGCCGGTGAAGGGAGCAGAGAATGGGTGTTATGTGGCAGGAACGGGCTGGTTAGGTAACAGCCTGGCTGCTGCATTCTGTACAAGCTACAAGCGGTGCAATTCTTTTGCTGGGAGACCCAGGTAGAGGACATTGCAGTAGTCTATGTGTGATGATACAAGTGCATGTATGACTGTAGGTAGATCTTCTGAGGGAATAAAGTGCTGGAGTCTGGCTATGTTCCTCAGATGAGGATCTGATTGTGGCAGATACCTGATGTCTAAGTGTCACTCCACCATCCAGGACACCAAGATTCTGCACAGGATCAGCATTATGTAAACCTGAACCCCCAAGCGTAAGTCTGGTTGGTAACAAAGCTGAGCTGTAGCCCTGTCCTTTGTTGGTGAGCTTCTATCATAAGGACATGTTTCACCAGGACTGAGTCACAGCCAACTGGCATCACCCACACCTGGAGCTCAGCTAGACATTTAGGATTGGTACTGGGTTCTCAGTACCCAGAACAAAAGACAGACCATCTGCATAGCAGTGGTAGATGAGGGCATGACAGCTGATTATTTCACCCAGTGGTTGCATGTATATTGCAAAAAGCACAGGACATAGGATAAGAACCTTGAAGAACAACGCATGGCAATAATAAGTATACTCCAGAAGATTAAAATGGCTTCTCACCTGTGTGATTTCTCTGGTGTGTAACAAGATGTGATTTCTGTCTAAAACATTTCCCACACTCAGAACATGAAAATGGCTTCTCACCTGTGTGACTTCTGTGATGTATAACAAGATATGAGTTCTGTGTAAAACATTTCCCACACTCAGAGCAAGAATATGGCTTCTCACCTGTGTGACTTCTCTGATGTTTAACAAGATCTGATTTCAGGGCAAAACATTTCCCACACTCAGAACATGGAAATGGCTTCTCACCTGTGTGACTTCTCTGATGTCTAACAAGGTCTGGTTTGTCTGCAAAACATTTCCCACACTCAGAACATGGAAATGGCCTCTCACCTGTGTGACTTAGCTGATGTCTAACAAGTTGTGATTTCTTTGCAAAACATTTCCCACACTCAGAGCAAGAAAATGGCTTCTCACCTGTGTGACTTCTCTGATGTCTAACAAGATGTAATTTGTCTGCAAAACATTTCCCACACTCAGGACATGGAAATGGCTTCTCACCTGTGTGACTTCGCTGATGATCAACAAGATGTGATTTCCGTGAAAAACATTTCTCACACTCAGAGCAAGAAAATGGCTTCTCACCTGTGTGACTTCTCTGATGTCTAACAAGCTCTGGTTTGTCTGCAAAACATTTCCCACACTCAGAACATGGAAATGGCTTCTCACCTGTGTGACTTCTCTGATGTCTAACAAGGTCTGGTTTGTCTGCAAAACATTTCCCACACTCAGAACATGGAAATGGCTTCTCCCCTGTGTGACTTCTCTGATGTATAACAAGATGTGATTTCCGGGCAAAACATTTCCCACACTCAGAACATGGAAATGGCTTCTCACCTGTGTGACTTTGCTGATGTGTAACAAGACTTGATCTCCAAGTAAAACATTTTCCACAGTCAGAACATGGAAATGGCCTCTCACCTGTGTGAGTTCTCTGATGTCTAACAAGTTGTGATTTCCGGCCAAAACATTTCCCACACTCAGAACATGGAAATGGCTTCTCACCTGTGTGACTTTGCTGATGTGTAACAAGACATGATTTCCAAGTAAAACATTTTCCACAGTCAGAACATGGAAATGGCCTCTCACCTGTGTGACTTCTCTGATGTCTAACAAGAGCTGATTTGTATGTAAAACATTTTCCACACTCAGAACATGGAAATTGCCTCTCAGCTGCCTTAGCTGGCTGATGGGTAATAAGCTTTGTGTTCTGTGTAAAACATTTGGCATCTATAGAACAGGGAAACACTGTATCTACTCTCAGAGCTGTAACAAATGCTCCAATATCAGAGTGATCAGGAGAACATTTCCCAGGATCAGGGGGATCAGATGATAGAGCTGGATGTATAATTGGGGTAATGGGATTATTTCCTGGAGAATCCTGTCTACTGTCATCTTTTATGTCACAATCCGGGGATAACATTAGACGTCCTTCTGAGATATTCCTGCTTGTGTGTCCATCTGCTGGAAATAAAATACATTATGGAAATACAAAAATGAGAACACACAATAACAAATGTAATATTATAATAAGACTTAGATATCTCTCTCTCTTGTACTTGTAACTAACCATGAAGTATAAATGGAGATGTAGTCACTCGCCAAGTCCTATGTCAGCACCAATGTAAAACAATGGATGGGGAACACATCGTATGAATTGGAGATTCTAGATGAACAATAACATCAGTCATATGAGCTGATGGATCAGAGAAATGTCTCCTAACGTTACTCCTGGAAGCATTGGTAAGGTAGCATTCCTTTATGTGTGTGCGCATACGCTGGTAAGCCTGTACATGTGTTACTCACCCTTATATAAGGTATATTGCTACAGCAGAGTACGTGTGGAACAAGGTACCTTACATGCAATACACCATATAATACCCTGTAATCATCATCATCTTCCAGGTTATAATCCACTTTTACACCCCCCATCATCAGTGTCTTACCTCTATTCTCTCAATAGTAATAAGGATGATGTGTGTACAGTAAGTATGATATAGAGAATTACATATCAGGATCTATACAGCTGCCGCCATACTTCTGCTTCTCATACGTGTGCTACTGGCAGCAGTGAACATCTGAGTGAGAGTGCAGGGAAGACAGCAGAGTCTGATGAGAAAGAGATTGGATCTGCCTTTGCAGGGATGTACCACACCTGTCACCCCTGTTAGTATATAAAATAATAAATAAGAGGGGCCTGAGTCCATCCAGACATGCTTTCTGGAGCTTTTATTACTACGTGGCTTCTTATCTACCCTACCTGGTAGCTGTCGGCCACCACTGGAACCAAGAAACAATCTATTAAGTCCCCCACTTCTCCTGCCCTAAAGCCGCTCACTCCGCTCAGTCCGGGCACCGTACACTGCCGCAGCCTAGTGACGCAGCTGAAGCCACGGGCTGTATTCTGGAGCTAAGTGTGCCCAGTCTTTCCTGCACGCTCCGGATAGCTGACTTGGAGGCACTTTTGCCTCAGGTGGGAGCACTGGCTCTTCCGCTACTGCTGGGGGCAGAACAGGCTGCGCACAGTCACCGGAGCCCAGCAGTGATATTGGGAAGTGAGGTGATGATCAAGCACTCTTGCTCCGTTGCCCTTTCTCCGAATTCCACTAGCCGATCTGCTAAGGTATCCGTGTCGCCCCACCTGGGACGTTGGACCTCCGGCCCTGCTAGGTATGAAACATGGCTGCTGCTAATAGAGAGGCTGGGGCTTGTGGGTCTCACCGGTTCTGTACAAAGGTCCACTGGTAGGCCGCCCTCTTCAATGCCAACGCCCTTAGTACTCTACCTCCGCCCAGCGGGACTCCTCCAAGCTCACGAGTGCCGCCCTCATGATGCTTCTGGACACATTGAAAGGGATATCCACACCCTTCTCCTGATACACGATCTCCAGATCGTCCTTTGACATTCCACTGAAGACCGCCATCTTGTGCGTTCTCCTGCAGTGCAGTTACTCCTCTCCTAACTCGGCTTCTCCAATTAGGTGACCGAAAAGCCACCTAGGATTATCCCACCGCTATGCCAGCAATTTCTGTGACTGGATGGTTCTGTACGAAAGCCCTCACCCTGCCTTGCGTCCTGCTCCAGTCACAGAATGGATGTTTAGGTCACACGGGATCTGGCCAATTAGGGGATTCCCAATTACCATTAGTAACCGCCTATTACTGACTCCACCCACTGCGTAATGGGCAGGTACTACACTGCCACCACCAGAATCCTTGTCGCTATGGAGTCTGGAACCATGGTACTGCTCTGTATGTGTCTACACGCTATCTTACCACACCTGTGTGGTGTCGACGAATCACCACTAGTCGCTGGACTTGGCCTCTGCACAGTAGCTGGCGGGAGGCGAAGCTTGGAGACGCTGAGTGCACCCTGGACAGCCGGAAAACGGAACTATGTTTGGCATAGCACTGCAGATCACAAGATGAAGCGGTCATCTTGAGGCAGATGTTTATTCACCCAGTCTTAAAAAAGACTGTTCCCTATTGCTAGTGGCAACAGCAATACATCAAGATGTTTACAGCAGAGTGAAAATAGTATAATACCTCTGGAGGCTAACAGGCCTCCTCTTTTTATCTTACACCAATACACATACCACAGGGGGCAAGTCCACCGTGCTGTTCTCAACCAATCATTGTTTACCCATGTAATGTGCATGCCTTGGCCACATGCACAGCTATCATTGTCCTCTACGGACGGTGGGGAGTAGTCGCTCTCCTTTGACCGTCCCATCCTGGAGGGTTGGTATCCACCCTGGTGACGCTCAGTCTAGGCTGGGGGAAGTTTTCCCATCTAAACTACTTCCAGGAATCTGCCCGGGTACCCAGCTCACCATCTCCAGTCTAAAATTGGGCTCCAGAGATGGGCAGCCTAGATCCCAGGTCAGGCTTTCCTGCCCACCAAAGGTGATCCCTAAGGAGCTCCAGAAAACCACTCAGCTTGTTTTAAAGCTGAGCTGCTCCTCTCTCTCCTCATGATACTTCCATGTGGGAGGCTAGAGAGGAAGGCATTCCATTTTGGGGGGAAAGTACTGGGGGAATCCACCAGCCTACACCAGGCATGTCCAAATTGCGGCCCTCCAGCTGTTGCGAAACTACATATCCCAGCATGCCCTGACAGTTTTGCTGTCAGAGAATGCTAAAGCTGTGTCAGGGCATGCTGGGATGTGTAGTTTCTCAACAGCTGGAGGGCAGCAGTTTGGACATGCCTGGCCTACACAGTAATGGATTCCCCCCTCCTGGGACACACAAACAAGTGCATTCCACCTTAAATACAATTCAAATACACTATACACATTGGCCCTCATTCCGAGTTGTTAATTCGCTAGCTGTTTTTAGCAGCCGTGCAAACGCTAAGCCGCCACTCTCTGGGAGTTTATGTTAGCTTAGCAGAAGTGCGTTCGAAAGGAACGCAGCGCGGCTACAATATTTTTTTGTGCAGTCTTAGCTTGCGATCACTTCAGACTGTTCAGTTCCTGTTTTGATGTCACAAACACGCCCTGCGTTCGGCCAGCTACACCTGCATTTTTCCTGGCACGCCTGCGTTTTTTTGAACACTCCCCGAATACGGTCAGTTGACACCCAGTAATGCCCTCTTCCTGTCAATCACTCTGCGGCCAGCAGTGCGACTGAA
Source organism: Pseudophryne corroboree (assembly GCF_028390025.1). NCBI lineage: Eukaryota > Metazoa > Chordata > Amphibia > Anura > Myobatrachidae > Pseudophryne > Pseudophryne corroboree. Next base: position 69,273 of record NW_026967961.1, read on the forward strand.
AAGTGTCGCTATACCTTGTGTGAAACTACATCAATCGTTGTTAAAGAACGCTGTGCGTGCGCATTGCACCGCATACGCAGAAGTGCCGATTTTTTTGCATGATCGCTGCGCAGCGAACAAAAGCTGCTTGCAAACAACTCGGAATGACCCACATTGTTGCTTAATAAATAAATAAATATATATATATATATATATACACACACACATACATATATATTTATATATATATATATATATACATACACACACACACACACACACACACACACACACACACACACACAGTGTTTGCAAATACGCACTGTAGCGCATATTTTACCCAGATCGGAGGACGGGGACTCACTTTTCAAAAACGTGTGGGTCCCTGAGGACGCGCTCCGCTGCAGCCAATACCTGGCTCTCAATTGACTGCACTTCCTGCCTGTAAAAGAGGAGGTGGAGCCTTACCACTACCAGTCCTCTGGCGGTGCCTCCCCCTCCTGGTCACATGCAGCCGTGGATTCACACGGGGGCCGGGCAGAGAATGAAGACGGCTCTACGGCTGGTCTACGCTGTGCTGCGGGCGGGAGGTGAGCGCCGGTGACAGCGTAAGTGCTGTGGGGTAGGGTAAGTAGCCTAGGAGCGGGTGGCTGAACTTGGGTGGTGGCTTTCCTTGCATGCCTTGTGTGTCTTCTGGGAGTGTCATGGGCTTGTAGCCCCGACCTCAGTGGTTGTTTCAGGCATCCACTACAGTAAGTTTCCCTGATATTCCCAGCGCCATTCACAAATAAGCTAAGGATCTATGAGACTATAACATGAATCAATTGTGCAGGCACTGCTGCTACCTGTGGTGCACCCGCTACTTCTTCAGTCAAAAGCATTTATACAAGTGATCTGAGCCCGGGCAACATCATATAAGGCTAGAAATGAGAAGATACACCGGCATCCCAATCGCAGCACTGCCGACGCCTAACCCTCCCACTCACAGCCTAACCGTAACCTTCACCCAGCAGTGCCAAAACCTAACCTCCCTTACCCACAGCCTAACCCTAACCTCCCCCCAGCAGTGCCTAACCCTAACCTCCCTTACCCACAGCCTAACCATAACCTCCCCCCAGCAGTGCCTAAACCTAACCCCCCTTACCCACAGCCTAACCCTAACCTCTCCCCAGCACTGCCTTAACCTAACCCCCTTACCCACAGCCTAAATCTAACCCGACCCCCCTAGAGACTAACCCTATCCCCCCTCTCTGCAGCCTAACCCTAACCTCCGCCCAGGAGTGCCTAAACCTAACCCCCTTACCCACAGCCTAACCCTAACCTCCCCCCAGCAGTGCCAAAACCTAACCCCCTTACCCACAGCCTAACCCTAACCTCCCCCCAGCAGTGCCTAAACCTAACCCCCCTTACCCACAGCCTAACCCTAACCTCCCCCCAGCAGTGCCTAAACCTAACGCCCCTTACCCACAGCCTAACCCTAACCTCTCCCCAGCACTGCCTAAACCTAACCCTCCTTACCCACAGCCTAACCCTAACCTCCCCCCAGCAGTGCCTAAACCTAACGCCCCTTACCCACAGCCTAAACCTAACCTCCCCCCAGCAGTGCCTAAACCTAACGCCCCTTACCCACAGCCTAACCATAACCTCCCCCCAGCAGTGCCTAAACCTAACGCCCCTTACCCACAGCCTAAACCTAACCTCCCCCCAGCACTGCAGACACCTAACCCTCCCACTCACAGTCTAACCATAACCTCCCCCCAGCAGTGCCTAAAACTAACCCCCCTTACCCACAGCCTAACCCTAATCTCCCCCAGCAGTGCCTAAACCTAACCCCCCTTACCCACAGCCTAAATCTAACCTCCCCCCAGCAGTGCCTAACCCTATCCCCCCTTACCCACAGCCTAACCCTATCCCCCCTTACCCACAGCCTAACCCTAACCCCCCTTACCCAGAGCCTAACCCTATCCCCCCTTACCCACAGCCTAACCCTAACCCCCCTTACCCACAGCCTAACCCTAACCCCCCTTACCCACAGCCTAACCCTAACCACCCTTACCCACAGCCTTTTCAGGACACTATAGTGTGTATAATAGCGTCTCTCCCCTTATTTACACCCCTGTACCAGTTTCCTGTGTATCCTGAGTGTCTGGAGGAGCTGTGTGTCCTTGCTGCTGTAGCTGTAAGCAGAGGAAGGCACCAAAACGCCACTGGTCTCGCTCTAAGGAAGCTCCGCCCCCTGTAATGGAGCCGGAGCTATACATTTATTTATACTGGCAAATGTCTCCTAACAGGTGTAAAACGTAACATGAATCCCTGTTTCCACCACCGCTGCCAGTGTACACAGGGGGCTATAGCGGATCCCTCCGTAGAGCATCCACATGCCGCTCCTGTGATCGCGCTGCAGCAAGAGCCGGGGGACCCCCCTAGCGGGTCCCCCGGTTTGTACTCACCACTCTTCTCACCTCCCGGCATTGTTAGGGGGTGTGAGACGTGCTGCGATTGCATTTGCTAATGCACAATGCTCTGCGGTACCAACAACCTCTCAGTATGGTGGTCCTGCAGCGGGGAAGCGGCTCGGACGCCTGAAGAGACCGGTAACCGCCCCCACCCCCCCAACTCCCTCAGTGCAGGTATACTGTTATACTGTTGCCCAAACAGCATACCGACAATAACAACGTTTAAAATAAACTGAAGAAAATCTTCTGGAGCTCCAGAGTGGCATCCTCTCCAGAGGGCACACTGTTCTAAACTGGCTGCAGGAGGGGGTATAGAGGGGAGGAAGAAAGCAAACCCAGTGGAAGAAATCTAAAGTACACCGGCTCCTTTGGACCCCCTCTATACCCCATCTTACAAAGTCCCCAGTATCCCTTGTGGATGTTAGAGAAAATAGGATTTTAATACCTACCGGTAAATCCTTTTCTCTTAGTCCGTAGAGGATGCTGGGGTCATCATAGAACCATGGGGTATAGACGGGATCCGCAGGAGACATGGGCACTTCAAGACTTTGAAAGGGTGTTAACTGGCTCCTCCCTCTATGCCCCTCCTCCAGACTCCAGTTATAGGAACTGTGCCCAGGGAGACGGACATTTCGAGGAAAGGAATTATTGTTAAACTAAGGCGAGATTCTTACCAGCTAACACCTCAAGAATGCCGCAGAACGTGGCATTCAACAGAACACAAGCCAACGGCATGAACAATTGCAGCAACATGCTGACAATAACGTAACACAACATTTGTGTAACCACAACTAATATCTGCAGATAAGGTACGCACTGGGACGGGCGCCCAGCATCCTCTACGGACTAAGAGAAAAGGATTTACCGGTAGGTATTAAAATCCTATTTTCTCATACGTCCTAGAGGATGCTGGGGTCATCATAGAACCACGGGGTTATACCAAAGCTCTAGAACGGGCGGGAGAGTGCGGATGACTCTGCAGCACCGACTGACCAAACTTAAGGTCTTCATTGGCTAAGGTGTCAAACTGTAGAACTTTGCTAATGTGTTTGACCCCAACCAAGTAGCTGCTCGGCAAAGTTGCAATGCCGAGGCCGCCCAGGATGAGCCCACCTTTCTAGTAGAATGGGCCTTCACCGATTCCGGTAACGGCAATCCAGCCGTGGACTGAGCATGCTGAATCGTGTTACAGATCCAGCGTGCAATGATCTGCTTGGAAGCAGGACACCCAACCTTGTTGGGAGCATACACGACAAACAGAGCCTCTGTTTTCCTAATCTGAGCCATTCTGGAGACATAAATCTTCAAACCTCTAACCACATCCAGAGATTTTGACTCAGCGAAGGCGTCAGTAGCCACATGCACCACAATAGGTTGTTTCATGTGGAAAGAGGAAACCACCTTCGGTAGAAATTGTTGAGGTGTCCTCAATTCAGCTCTATCTTCATGGAAGATCAAATAAGGGCTCTTGTGAGACAAGGCCGCTAACTCAGACACCCGCCTTGCAGATGCCAAGGCCAACAGGATGACCACTTTCCAGGTGATGAATTTCAACTCCATCGTCCGTAAAGGTTCAAACCAATGTGATTGAAGGAACTGCAACACCACATTAAGATCCCATGGTGCAACTGGAGGCACAAATGGAGGTTGGATGTGCAACACGCCTTTCCCGAAAGTCTGAACTTCTGGAAGGGAGGCCAACTGTTTCTGAAAGAAAACCGATAAGGTTGAAATCTGTACCTTAATTGAGCCCAATTTTAGGCCCGCATCCACACCTGCTTGTAGAAAATGGAGAAAACATCCTAGCCGAAACTCTTCCGTAGGAGCCCCCTTGGATTCACACCAAGAAACATATTTTCTCCAAATACGGTGGTAATGTTTAGACGTTACCCCTTTTCTGGCCTGAATAATTGTGGGAATGACTTCACTGGGAATACACTTACGGTCTAGGATTTTGCGCTCAACCGCCATGCCGTCGAACGTAGCTGTGGTAAGTCCTGATACACGCACGGCCCCTGTTGTAACAGGTCCTCGCGCAGAGGAAGAGGCCAGGGATCTCCTATGAGTAATTCCTGAAGATCTGGATATCAAGCCCTCCTTGGCCAATCTGGGACAATGAGGATCGGCCGGATCTTTGTTCTTCTTATGATCTTTAGAACCTCTGGAATGAGAGGAAGTGGAGGGAATACATACACCGATTGAAACACCCACGGTGTCACCAGTGCATCCACTGCAATTGCTTGAGGGTCCCTTGACCTGGAACAATATCTCTGAAGCTTCTTGTTGAGACAAGATGCACTCATGTCTACTTGAGGAACTCCCCAACGACTTGTCACCTCTGTGAAGACTTCTTGGTGGAGGCCCCACTCTCCTTGATGGAGACCGTGTCTGCTGAGGAAGTCTGCTTCCCAGTTGTCCACTGCTGGAATGAAGATCGCTGACAGAGCGCTTGTATGCTTTTCCGCCTAGCGGAAAATCCTTGTGGCTTCTGCCATTGCCGCTCTGATTTTCGTTCAGCCCTGACGGTTTATGTACGCTACTGCTGTTACATTGTCCGACTGGATCAGTACAGGCAGATCTCGAAGATGTTCCGCTTGCAGAAGGCCGTTGTAAATGGCCCTCAACTCCAGAACATTTATGTGGAGACAAGTTTCCTGACTTGACCATCTTCCACGGAAGTTTTCTCCCATTGTGACTGACCCCCCCCCAGCCTCGGAGGCTTGCATCCGTGGTCAGCAGGATCCAGTCCTGTATTCCGAACCTGCGCCCCTCTATGAGGTGAGAGCTGTGCAGCCATCACAGGATTTATACCCTGGTCTTGGAAGACAGGATTATCCTCCGGTGTATGTGTAGGTGGGCCCCGGAACACTTGTCCAACAGGTCCCACTGGAACACTCTGGCATGGAACCTGCCAAACTGAATGGCCTCGTAGGCCACAACCATCTTCCCCAGCAACCAAATGCATTGATGGATTGACACTCTTGCTGGTTTCAGAATTTGTTTGCCCAGACTCTGAAGTTCCAGAGCCTTGTCCACTGAAGAAAGACTCTCTGTAGTTCTGTGTCCAATATCATTCCCAAAAACGACAACCGCATCGTCTGAATCAACTGCGATTTTGGCAAGTTTAGGGGCCAACCATGTTGCTGAAGAACCGTCACGGAGAGTGCAACGTTTTGCACCAACTGGTTCCTGGATCTCGCCTTTATCAGGAGATCGTCCAAGTATGGGTCCTTGCTTGCGAAGGAGAACCATCATCTCCGCCATCACTTTGGTGAAAATCCTTGGAGCCGTGGACAGACCAAACGGCAACGTTTGAAATTGGTAATGACAATCCTGAATTGCAAACCTCAGGTAAACCTGATGCGGAGGATAAATGGGAACATGTAAGTAGGCATCCTTTATGTCCACCGACATCATAAAATCCCCTTCATCCAGACTGGAGATCACTGCTCCGAGAGACTCCATCTTGAATTCGAATTTCTTTAGGTAGAAATTTAGGGATTTCAGGTTTAGGATTGGTCTGACCGAGCCGTCCGGCTTCGGGACCACAAACAGGCTTGAATAAACACCTTCTCCCTGTTGTGACTGGGGAACCCTGACGATAACTTGATTTTGACACAACTTTTGTACTGTGTCGCAAACTACCACCCTGTCCGGAAGAGAAGCTGGTAAGGCAGATTTGAAAAAACGGCGAAGGGAAACGTCTTAAAACTCCAGCTTGTACCCTTGGGATACCATTTGTAAAACCCATGGGTCTAGGTCTGAGCAAACCCAAAACTGACTGAAGAGTTCGAGACGTGCCCCCACCGGTGCGGACTCCCGCATAGGAGCCCCAACGTCATGCGGTGGAATTGGCAGATGCCTGGGAGGACTTCTGCTCCTGGGAGCCTAACAAGGCTGGTGATCGTTTACCTCTTCCCCTTCCTCTAGCAGCAAGGAAGGAAGAACCTCGGCCATTTCTGTATTTATTGGGCCGAAAGGACTGCATCTGATAGTGATGCGTTTTCTTTTGTTGTGGAGGAACATAAGGCAAAAAGGATGACTTACCTGCGGTAGCTGTACATACCAAATCATCAAGGCTGTCACCAAATAAGGCCTTACCTTTATATGGTAGAGACTACATACTTTTCTTGGAATCAGCATCAGCATTCCATTGGTGAAACCACAACGCTCGTCTAGCTGAGACTGCCATGGCATTGGCCTTTGATCCCAATAGACCAACATCTCTCGCAGCTTCCTTAAGGTATGCTGCAGCGTCCTTGATATAACCCAGCGTTAAGAGGATGCTATCCCTATCTAGGGTATCTATTTCAGAAGACAAGTTGTCTGCCCACTTTTCGATAGCACTACTTACCCACACAGATGCAATGACAGGTCTGAGTAGCGTACCTGTGGTCGCATAAATGGACTTTAACGTAGTTTCTTGTTTACGATCTGCAGGATCCTTAAGGGAAGCAGTGTCAGGTGACGGAAGAGCCACCTTTTTAGTCAACCTAGACAAGGCCTTGTCCACAGTGGGGGGGTGACTCCCACTTTTCCCTATCCGCCGAGGGAAACGGATAAGCTACCGTAATTCTTTTGGGAATCTGAAACTTTTTGTCAGGACCTTCCCAGACTTTTCAAATGGAGTGTTCAGTTCATGAGAGGGAGGAAACGTCACTTCAGGTTTCCTTTCCTTATACATACAGGCCCTTTTATCAGAGACAGCCGGGTCCTCAGTGATATGTAATACATCTTTAACTGCCACAATCATGTATTGAATGCTAGTTGCCAATTTTGGATCTAATCTGGAATCGCTATAGTCGACACAGGAATCAGAGTGTGTCGGTATCAGTGTCTGCCAACTGGGCCAACATACGTTTTTGTGACCCTGAGGGGACCCGACTTTGCAATAACATATCTTCTACAGATTTCTTACATGCCTGGGTCTGAGACTCAGACTTATCCAGCCTCTTACTAATAAGAGCCACATTAGCATTCAAGGCGTTCAACACATTTACCCAATCCGGCGTCGGCGGTGCAGACTGGGTCACCCCCGCAGTAGTCTGTGTCCCCAATACAGCCTCCTCCTGGGAAGAGCCTTCAGCCTCAGACATGTCGACACACGTGCACCAAACACCCACAGACAAACTGGGCATATAGGGGACAGACCCACAGTAAAGTCTGTCAGAGAGACGCAGAGGGCTCACAACCCAGCGCTAAATCAACGGGTCTGAAAACACCAAGAAATTGCCTCAGACCTAAAGCGCTTTTACAGTCACATATATATTGCACCAATTGACCTGCCTCCTCCCGTTTTGTACCCCTGGTACTTGTCAGTGTGAGGAGGACCAGCGTCTATGCAGCCTGCGGAGAAGAAATGGCGCTGAGGAATAAGTTCCGCCCCCTTAATGGCGTGCTTCTGTCTCGCATTTTCTGATATTTATACTGGCGGGGGTTAGGACAGTGCCGTGGCACTAATGTCTCCACTTGCCAGTGGAACAATGAGGATGATTTTAGCTGCCCAGGGTGCCCCCCCCCCCGCGCCCTGCACCCTGTAGTGCTGTGTGTGGGAGCTCAGCGTCTGCCCGCTGCGCAGTACCTCAGAAAATGCCGTCAGTGAAGCTGAAGTCTTCTTTTCTTCTACTACTCACCTGTCTTCTGGCTCTGAAAGGGGGTGACGGCAAGCTGCGGGAGTGAGGATCTAGGCGTACCCAGCGATCAGACCCTCAGGAGCTAATGGTGTACTGTAGCCAGAAGCAGAGCCATTGAATTCACTGGAAGTGGGTCATACTTCTCTCCCCTAAGTCCCACAAAGCAGGGAGAATGTTGCCAGCAGCCTCCCTGAACATAAAAAACCTAACACAAAGTCTTTTCAGAGAAACTCAGTAGAGCTCCTTGTAGTGCGTCCAGTCTCACTGGGCACAATTCTAAAACTGGGGTCTGGAGGAGGGGCATAGAGGGAGGAGCCAGTTCACACCCTTTCAAAGTCTTAAAGTGCCCATGTCTCCTGTGGATCCCGTCTATACCCCATGGTTTTATGATGACCCCCCCCAGCATCCTCTAGGACGTATGAGAGTGGTTTATATATAGACTGGCATGTGCTAATAGAGACACTCTCATTGAATACCTGGCATGTAATACTATAGGCAGAGGTACTGCTAGCACACAGTATGGCTGCTGGTGACACACAGTGACATGATGTGAGGGGGAGAGCAGGAGTATAATAGGTGGCTGATGGCTCCTGATGTATGAGATACACCAGAGAGTGTGGGGAGGAGACTGGTCAGATCTCTGGGCTGGTAACACACAGTGACATGATGTGAGGGGGAGAGCAGGAGTATAATAGGGGCTGATGGCTCCTGATGTATGAGATACACCAGAGAGTGTGGGGAGGAGACTGGTCAGATCTCTGGGATGGTGACATACAGTGACATGATGTGAGGGGGAGAGCAGGAGTATAATAGGGGCTGATGGCTCCTGATGTATGAGATACACCAGAGAGTGTTGGGAGGAGACTGGTCAGATCTCTGGGCTGGTAACACACAGTGACATGATGTGAGGGGAGAGCAGGAGTATAATAGAGGCTGATGGCTCCTGATGTATGAGATACACCAGAGAGTGTGGGGAGGAGACTAGTCAGATCTCTGGGCTGGTAACACACAGTGACATGATGTGAGGGGGAGAGCAGGAGTATAATAGGGGCTGATGGCTCCTGATGTATGAGATACACCAGAGAGTGTGGGGAGGAGACTGGTCAGATCTCTGGGCTGGAAACACACAGTGACATGATGTGAGGGGGAGAGCAGGAGTATAATAGGGGCTGATGTCTCCTGATGTATGAGATACACCAGAGAGTGTGGGGAGAAGACTGGTCAGATCTCTTGGCTGGTGACACACAGTGACATGATGTGAGGGGGAGAGCAGGAGTATAATAGGTGGCTGATGTCTCCTGATGTACGAGATACACTAGAGTGTGGGGAGGAGACTGGTCAGATCTCTGGGCTGGAAACACACAGTGACATGATGTGAGGGGAGAGCAGGAGTATAATAGGGATGATGTCTCCTGATGTATGAGATACACCAGAGAGTGTGGGGAGGAGACTGGTCAGATCTCTGGGCTGGTAACACAGTGACATGATGTGAGGGGGAGAGCAGGAGTATAATAGGGGCTGATGGCTCCTGATGTATGAGATACATCAGAGAGTGTGGAGGAGACTGGTCAGAACTCTGGGCTGGAAACACACAGTGACATGATGTGAGGGGGGAGCAGGAGTATAATAGAGGCTGATGGCTCCTGATGTATGAGATACACCAGAGAGTGTGGGGAGGAGACTGGTCAGATCTCTGGGATGGTAACACACAGTGACATGATGTCAGGGGGAGAGCAGGAGTATAATAGGGGCTGATGGCTCCTGATGTATGAGATACAACAGAGTGTGGGGAGGAGACTGGTCAGATCTCTAGGCTGGTAACACACAGTGACATGATATGAGGAGGAGAGCAGGAGTATAATAGAGGCTGATGGCTCCCGACTCCAAATGAGATTTATGGTAAGAACTTACCATTGTTAAAGCTCTTTCTGCGAAGTACACTGGGCTGAACAGGGAATTACATTGGGGTGTAGAATAGGATCTTGATCCGAGACACCAACAGGCTCAAATCTTTGACCTTCTTCCCAGAAAGCATAGCGCCGCCTGCTCTATAACCCCGCCTCCGTGCACAGGAACTCAGTTTTTGTTAACCAGTCCAATGCAGTAGCAAGGAAAAGAGACAACTGTTAGTAGCCACACACACACACACACAACACATTCTCATGACAGGAGAAAGTGTCAGCGGCTAATGCCATACCAACCCAAAAAAGCTAAGTGCATCAGGGTGGGTGCCTTGTGGAGCCCAGTGTACCTCGCAGAAAGAGATTTAACAACAAGTTCTTACCATAAATCTCGTTTTCTGCTGCGGGGTACACAGGGAATGACATTGGGGATGTCCTAAAGCAGTTCCTTATGGGAGGGGACGCACTGTAGCGGGCACAAGAACCCGGCGTCCAAAGGAAGCATCCTGGCCTCGGAAGCGGAAGTATCAAAGGCATAGAACCTTATGAACGTGTTCACTGAGGACCATGTAGCCACCTTGCACAATTGTTCAAGGGTCGCACCACGGCGGGCCACCCAAGAAGGTCCAACCGACCGAGTAGAAAGGTCCTTTATGGTAGCAAGAGCTGGAAGGCCAGCCTGTACATAAGCATGTGCAATCACCATTCTAATCCATCTGGCCACGGTCTGCTTGTGAGCTGGCCAGCCACGTTTGTGAAAAACAAACAGAACAAAGAGAGAATCCGACTTCCTGATGGGAGCTGTCCTCTTCACATAGATACAGGGAGCCCATACCACATCCAAAGACCTCTCTTTGGAAGACAAGTCAGGAGAGGCAAAGGCCGGAACCATGATTTCCTGATTAAGGTGGAAAGAGGACACCACCTTCAGTAAATACCCGGGACGTGTTCTAAGAACCGCCCGATCACGGTGAAAAATCAGATAAGGTAACCTACAAGACAAGGCACCCAAATCCGACACCTGTCTAGCAGAGACAATAGCCAGCAGAAACAATACCTTAAGGGAAAGCCACTTAAGGTCTGCAGATTCAAGAGGCTCAAACAGAGACCCTTGCAACGCCTCCAGAACCACCGACAGGTCCCAAAGAGCCACAGGCGGGACATAAGGAGGTTGAATCCGCAACACACCCTGAGTGAACGCATGCACATCAGGTAAGGTCGCAATTTTTCTCTGGAACCAAACCGACAAGGCAGAAATATGAACATTGATGGAGGCCAGACGAAGGCCCAAGTCCAGGTCCTGTTGTAGAGGGGCTAAAAGTTTGGCCGTACTAAACTTGTAAGCATCATAATTGTTAGATGCACACCTAGCAAAGTAAAAATTCCAGACCTTATGGTAAATCCGAGCAGAGGTCGGTTTCCGGGCCTTCAACATGGTTTGAATGACCGCCTCAGAAAATCCTTTGGCCTTCAAGACGGAAGCTTCAAGAGCCACGCCGTCAAAGCCAATCGGGCTAAATCCTAATATACACAGGGGCCCTGAACGAGGAAATCTGGACACTGCGGAAGTAGAAGGGGATTCTCTATCGAGAGACCCTGAAGGTCTGAGAACCGATGCCATCTGGGCCACGCTGGAGCGATCAGAAGCAGGATTCCTCCTTCTTTCTTGAACTTCCTTATTACTCTGGGGAGGAGTGACACCGGAGGGAACATGTATGGCAGCCGAAAGTTCCATGGAATTGCCAGTGTGTCCACGAACGCTGCTTGAGGATCCCTTGTCCTTGCTCTGAAGACCAGAACCTTGTGATTGTGTCCAGATGCCATCAGGTCCACATCTGGAAGGCCCCACTTGTCCACAAGGAGTTGAAACACTTCTGGATGGAGGCTCCACTCTCTGGCATGTACGTCCTGACGAATGAGAAAGTCCGCTTCCCAGTTTAGGACCCCCGGAATGAACACTGCCAATATGGCTGACAGATGACGTTCCACCCACTAAACAATCCGTGATACTTCTCTCAATGCCATGTGGCTTTGAGTGCCTCCTTGATGATTGATGTACGCCACCGTGGTGGCGTTGTCCAACTGTACTTGATCAGGTCTGTTCTGTATTAAATGAGTGCCAAGTTCAATTGTGGAATAGTAACCCCTTCCTTGTTGAAGGAGGGGCACCTTGATAATCACCTTTTGTGAATACAGTTTGTGTATAGCCTCTAACACTGCCTCCTTGTCGGTAAGGCAGATTTTAGGAAACGGCGGGGGGGAGGCGTCTCGAATTCCAGTCTGTACCCCTGAGATACTACCTGAAAGATCCAGGGATCCACTTGTGAGCGAGCCCACTGTGTGCTGAAATTCTTGAGACGGGCCCCCACCGTACCTGGGTCCGCCTGCGAAGCCCCAGCGTCATGCTGTGGACTTGGCGGAAACGGGGGAGGACTTCTGCTCCTGGGAGCTGGCTGTCTGCTGCAGCTTTTTTCCTTTACACCTGCCTTTTGGCAGAAAGGACGCGCCTCTCGCTCGCTTGCCCTTATGGGGCCGAAAGGACTGTGCTTGATAGTACGGTGCTTTCTTTTGTTGGGGGGCAGCTGTCGCCGTGGAAACGAGGTCCGACAGACCTTCCCTAAATAACTCCTCCCCTTTATAAGGCAAAACTTCCATGTGCCTTTACGAGTCGGCATCACCTGACCACTGCCGAGTCCATAACCCTCGCCTGGCGGAAATGAACATTGCACTTACTCTTGATGCCAGCCGGCAAATATCCCTCTGTGCATCATACATGTATAAAAGCGCATCTTTTATATGCTCTAGAGTCAGTAATATAGTGTCCCTATACAGGGTATCAATATTCTCTGTCAGGGAATCTGACCACGCAGCCGCAGCACTATACATCCATGCTGAGGCAATAGCTGGTCGCAGTATAACATAACACCTGTATGTGTGTATATATACTTTAGGATAGCCTCCTGCTTTCTATCAGCAGGTTCCTTTAGGGCGGCCGTATCCGGAGACGGTAGTGCCACCTTCTTTGACAAACGAGTGAGCGCTTTATCCACCCTAGGAGGTGTTTCCCAACGTGCCCTATCCTCTGGCGGGAAAGGGTACGCTAACAATAACCGTTTAGAAATTACCAATTTCTTATCTGGGGAAGCCCACGCTTATTCACATACGTCATTTAATTCCTCAGATGCAGGAAAAACTACGGGTAGTTTTTTCTCACCAAACATAATACCCTTTTTAGTGGTACCTGGGGTAATGTCAGTAATGTGTAAAACATTTTTCATTGCCTCAATCATGTAACGGGTGGCCCTATTGGAAGTTCCATTAGTCTCCTCGTCGTCGACACTGGAGTCGGTATAAGTGTCGACGTCTGTATCTGCCATCTGAGGTAGCGGGCGTTTTAGAGCCCCTGATGGCCTTTGAGACGCCTGGACAGGCACAAGCTGAGTAGCCGGCTGTCCCATGTCGTCAAACCTTTTGTGTAAGGAGTTGACACTTTCACGTAATTCCTTCCATAAGTCCATCCACTCAGGTGTCGATCCCGCAGGGGGTGACATCACATTTACAGGCATTTGCTCCGCCTCCACGTAAGCCTCCTCATCATACATGTCGACACAGCCGTACCGACACACAGCACACACACAGGGAATGCTCTGACAGAGGACAGGACCCCACAAAGCCCTTTGGAGAGACAGAGGGAGAGTATGCCAGCACACACCAGAGCGCTATATATACTGGGATATCACTATACAGAGTGTTTTCCCTTTTAGCTGCTTTTATATCATACACTGCGCCTAAATGGAGTGCCCCCCCCCTCTCTTTTTTACCCTTTCTGTAGTGCAGGACTGCAGGGGAGAGCCAGGGAGCGATCCTTCCAGCAGAGCTGTGAGGGAAAATGGCTCCGGTGTGCTGAGGGAGATAGCTCCGCCCCTTTTTCGGCTGACTTTTCCCCGCTTTTTCTGGAAATCTGGCAGGGGTTAATTTACACCTATATAGCACCTGGGGCTATATATGGTGTATATTTGCCAGCCAAGGTGTTATTTATTGCTACTCAGGGCGCCCCCCCCCCCAGCGCCCTGCACCCATCAGTGACCGGAGTGTGAGGTGTGCATGAGGAGCAATGGCACACAGCTGCAGTGCTGTGCGCTACCTTGTTGAAGACAGAGTCTTCTGCCGCCGATTTTCTGGACCACTTCTTGCTTCTGGCTCTGTAAGGGGGACGGCGGCGCGGCTCCGGGAACGGACATCGAGGTCGGGCCCTGCGTTCGATCCCTCTGGAGCTAATGGTGTCCAGTAGCCTAAGAAGCCCAAGCTGGCTGCAAGCAGGTAGGTTCGCTTCTTCTCCCCTTAGTCCCTCGCTGCAGTGAGCCTGTTGCCAGCAGGTCTCACTGAAAATAAAAAAACCTATTTAAAACTTTCTTTCTAGCAGGCTCAGTAGAGCCTCCTAGTGTGCATCCAGTTCGGCCGGGCACAAAGATCTAACTGAGGTCTGGAGGAGGGTCATAGGGGAGGAGCCAGTGCACACCAGGTAGTCCTAAAGCTTTCTTATTTGTGCCCAGTCTCCCGCGGAGCCGCTATTCCCCATAGTCCTTACGGAGTTCCCAGCATCCATTAGGACGTCAGAGAAATATGTACTAGTGGCCCCACATGGGCAGCACCAGAGGTGTAAGGTCTAGCCATGGGCCATGGCAGCAGCTCCCTCCCCCCAAGACTTTCCAGATAGTGGGCATGTCCAGCATCAAGGGGGAAGATAAAAAGAAATAACATTAAATATTAGGAGCACATTATATGATACACCTTCAGAATTTAGGAAACTATATAATTCTTTAGGTAGATATATTTTCTTGCTTATTACACCAACCGTATCCCAATCACTATTCACTCAATCTTATATGTCAGCCAAGCAGGCAGACAGAGCATACACTAGATCATCTGCAATCACAGGCTAAGTGGCAAAGTCATTTTCATATATGCTAATTATTCTGTATCTTATTCGTTATGCCTATAAATAGGACCGCATGTCCTCAAACAAAACAGGCCCCACAGGTGCGTCGGCCTACCGGGAATCTTCCTTGCAAGCCCTATGGCCAATCCGCCTCTGCCCACAGGTGCACCATGCTCCAAGCAGGGACCAGGGAAGATTTCTTCCAGTTGATGAGCCACCCGTGGGCTTGCAGAAACTGGATAGTCAGATCCAGATGGCGTAGGAGAGTTTCTGGGGAATTTGCCAGTATCAACAAGTCGTCCAGGTACGGTAGGATCCTGACCCCTTGACGGCGGAGCACAGCCGTCATGACCACCATAACCTTGGTGAAGACTTGCGGAGCCGTGGTCAAACCAAAGGGTAACGCCCAAAATTGGTAATGGAGGTTGCCAAACGCAAACCTCGGTATTGCTGATGCGACATTGCAATGGGAATATGCAGGTAAGCATCCTGTATGTCCAGGGAGACCATACAATCCCCAGGTTCCAATGCCAGAACAATAGAGCGAAGAGTTTCCATACGAAACTTGGAGACCTTCACAAATTTGTTCAAGGACTTGAGGTTGAGAATGGGCCGGGAAGACCCATTCGGTTTCGGGACTAGGAACAGCGGTGAATAGTACCCCTTGCCTCTCTGAGCCAGAGGTACCTGTACTACCACTCTTGTGTCCAGTAGGGACTGTACCACCGAATGAAGAGTTTTTGCCTTTACCTGATCCGAAGGGATGTCTGTCAGGCAAAATTTATGAGGGGGGTGATTTTTGAAGGATACGGTGTAACCTCAAGTGACGACTTCCCGTACCCATGCATCGGAAATGGTCTTCAACCATTCCTGGGTATACCCTAGAATTCGCCCCCCCCCCCCCCACCCTGTGATCCCCCATGCGGCAGGCTTTTTAGTTTTGGAAGCAGGCTGATGGGTAGCCCAGGCCTGTTTGGGCTTATTTGGTTTGGCAGTGCGTACCTGTTTTGAGTACGCCTGACCCTTTGCTTACCCTGAAGGACAAAAGGGAGTACTCTTAGCCTTCGGCACCGAAGGGGCAGTACTAGGTAAACACGTTGTTTTAGCAGAAGCTAAGTCAGCCACTATCTTATTGAGGTCTTCTCCAAAAAGAATGTCTCCCTTAAACAGGAGTACCTCCAGGGTTTTCTTAGAAGACAGATCCACAGACAAGGACTGCAACCATAGAATCCGGCGAGCCAGTATGGACGTAGTAGAAACCTTGGCCGCCAGAATACCTGTATCCGAAGCCGCTTCCTTAATGTAATGACACGCTGTGACAATATACGACAAGCATTGTCTAGCATGATCAGAAGCGTTGGACGGCAACTCCGCCTCCAGCTCCTGAGCCCACGCTTCCACAGCTTCTGCAGCCCATGTCGCGGCAATGGTGGGCCTATGTGCAGCACCACTTAGAGTTTAAATTGCCTTTAAACAACCCTCCACACGCTTATCCGTCGGCTCTCTCAGGGATGTGACAATAGTTACGGGCAGAGCTGAGGATACCACCAGCTGCGCCACCTGCAAATCCACTGGCGGGTGTGATTCCCAATTTTTACTTAGCTCCGCAGCGAGGGGGTAGCGAGCCAGCATCTTCTTGTGAGGCGTGAATTTCTTTAAAAATCTATTTCCTAGGAGGCGTGGCCACGGCGGTGAGGGAGTAAGCAGCGGATCCCGGGAGCTCCCCGATATTATAGATCCTGCACCTATCCTGTGTCCCTCCGGAGCGTCTACCCCCCGGTGCTGGTCCCCCCTCGCCTCCGAGCAGCGGCGGGCACCTTTGTCCGGGGTCTCTGGGCGCTGTCTGACCGCGGCGGACGACTTCCGGTTTTGAGGCCTGTGACTCCTCCGGACCTCCCCGGCCTTGAGTTTGGCGCTCCCGGCCGCGCGGCTCCAGGACCCTCACGACGGACGGACGAACGGACGGGCGGCGCTGGCTAGAGCTGGGCACACTGCAGGGGATATTGCAAGCCCTCCTGCCCTACTATACCTGACTGATGAGGACCTGAGACTCCTGACTGCACAATAAGGCACAGGTACTCCAGTGGAGGGATGAAGTGATCACAATCCCGGTGGCCATTTTGGGTGCAGTTCAATAGAAAGTCTCAGCACACAGACATCCCTGCCTACCCTGCAAGGACTGCATGCACACTGCAACTCAATGCACTCTTGTGTCACATTAATAAATCACAGTGTGACACACACCAATACTCTGCTTCTACCTGGAATTCACTGCTGGACATTCTCCCCTCAATAACATCAATATCATATACTATTTTTTTTATTTTACACAAGGCCTGTGCTCTTGTCCATTGATATTTGGAACCAAAGATCCTTCCCGGCTTTAAAATCATACAGCCTGCTGTCTCCTAATTATACTTTATACTACAACTCTGCTCGGAGAAGTGGGTGACCAACATTTATCAATATGGTTGGGGGAGGCCGGAGCGCGGCCGCGGCCAAACTGGAAAGATTTACTAGGCAACCCAACCCCAGGGGGTCATCGGCTCCACCTCAGGGTGCCTCCCCAATACACTCAAGCTCCCCTCCAGCGTCTATCACCAACTCCCCAATGACAGCAGAGGCGCCGTCTATCCAGCAGGTGTTGGAAGCTATAGCGGGCAGTGAGCAGCGTCTCTCCGATAAGATGGAAAAGGTGCAGTGCGACCTCTCCTTACTACGACAAGATGTCCAACGTATACGGGAGAGAGTGGGTGAGGCGGAGACGCGTGTTTCCAACTTGGAGGATGTGTGTGGCCCCCTTAAGCAATCCGTGTCCGCAGTGACCCAGCAGGTCTCATCTCTCCAAACCAAGCTCCTAGATATGGAGGGTCGGCTACGCAGAAACAATGTCCGATTTGTGGGTCTGCCGGAGAAAGAGGAGGGCTCGCAGCCGGAGGACTTCCTCGAATCCTGGCTCAAAGAGATATATGGAGCTGAGTCCTTTACTGCACAATTTACGGTGGAGCGAGCGCACAGGATACCATCTCGGCCATTACCTCCTGGTGCCCCTCCTCGCACCTTCATCGCCAAATTCCTGCACTATAAGGATCGGGACTCGGTCCTCCGCCTTGGCCGTACAAAGGGCCCATTGGTCCGCAACGGAGTCAGAGTGTCGGCCTTCCCGGACTTTGCCGCGGACGTTCAGAAGGACAGGGCCCAGTTTATGCCTATCAAGCGACGCCTGCGGGACCTCAACCTCTCATATTCCATGCTGTTTCCCTCTCGGCTCCGAGTGGTGGCGGATGGGGAGACCAAGTTTTTTAATTCTCCTAGAGAGGCGGCCCAGTGGCTGGACGGATATGCGCCGGGTGCTCGTCAGCTAGCTCCGGACTGACTTCCCGCGCTGAAGATACCGGGATCTTGACCACCGGAGGAGACGACCACAATTCGGGGAGCCCCCCACCTTTTGCATTGGTGGCTCAAGACTTTTCCAAGTTCACTACTGGTTTGGAGGGTTTAGGTTAAGTTGAGAATCTGGGCCTTCTTAGCATTTGGTAGTTGGATTTGGCGTTTTGGGATATAAGTATGCCGGAGTTCGGGGTGGTGTACGGGGAGGGGAGGGAAGGTTGGGAAGCTGCTAGTTGCGGCTCTTCTTGTTGTTTTTGGTTTCTTTTCTTTAGTTTATTATTTTTCATATCTACGTTTTTTCTGAAACTAGGATGTTTGATATACCAGATATTGTGGCTTATAACGCAGAGCTCCTATGAGATATATGTCGCTATGGCTAACGGTGCTGATGTTTGGATATATATTGTGCGATTTCTATCCGTGTGGTACATAGAATATACCTGGGGTCATGAGTAACTTGAAATTCCTGGCATGGAATGTCCGGGGACTAAATAACAAAATTAAGCGTTCTTTGGTTCTAAATACGATTAAGAAGTATGACCCGGACATTGCATGTCTTAGCGAGACCCACTTGCAGGGAAATAGGTTGTTATCTCTAAGACGGGCCTGGGTGGGATGGGCTTATCATGCCTCTCATTCCTCCTTCTCCAGGGGAGTATCTGTTCTGATTAAGAAAACGGTGCAATTTGAGTTAATATCGGTCAAAACTGACACGTATGGCAGATTTGTGTTTCTAGAATAC
This sequence comes from Pseudophryne corroboree, assembly GCF_028390025.1. Classification (NCBI taxonomy): domain Eukaryota; kingdom Metazoa; phylum Chordata; class Amphibia; order Anura; family Myobatrachidae; genus Pseudophryne; species Pseudophryne corroboree. Next base: position 88,313 of record NW_026967961.1, read on the forward strand.
AAACTAAGTTCCCAGCCATATTACATTTTAGCAGTGTATGTCCCCCCTCCTTTTTCATACGCTGTACAGCAGCAAGCTGCATCTTTTATAGCTTCCTCCCCTACCACTCCGGTGATATGTCTGGGCGACTTTAATAATATATTAGATGTCTCTGTGGACCGATGGCGGTCTCCGAATGATGTGATGGTGGGTAGTGGGTATACCAAATTTGCTGATTTCTTGAATAATCTTCAATGGGTTGATGTGTGGAGGCTTCGCCACCCTGCAGTCCGTCAGTTCTCCTGTTTCTCCAGCACACATGGCTCCTTTTCTAGAATAGACCTGGTACTGGTGTCCCCCGCCCTTATCCCTGCGATCACTGACGTACGTTATGAGGCCCGAGGGATCTCTGACCACTCCCCCTTGCTGATGACTCTAGCTGTGAAGGGTCAGAGGGGACACTCTTATTGGAAGCTGCACCCATCTTGGCTGACTCAACTGAGTCACTGTGGTGACCTGGAGACTCAGTGGGAGGGTTACTTTAGCGACAACACAGGATCTGCCCCGGGAACTATGGTTTGGGATTCATTTAAGGCTTTTCTGAGGGGCTCTTATATAGGACGCATAGCAGCTCACAAAGTGTCCTCTAGAGAAAGGGAGAAGGCCCTGGAGAGTGACGCCAGGGATTTAGAGTCTCAATATTTGCTTGATGGTACCCCTACGACGAAAACACGATGGCTGGTGGCCCAGTCGGCGTGGCTTGCCCACCTGACCGATAAAAACTCACGGTCCCTTCTTTTTAGGGCCACTAATATTTATATGCAGGCTGATAGGACGGGTGGCCTCCTGGATCGGCTGATACATCAGGATCGCCCTGGGACTGTAATTACACAAATGTCCGATGGGGATGGGTCCTTTGTTGACACCACACCGGACATTGCGCAGCTATTCCGATCCTATTACACCAAAGTTTACAGTTCACAATTGACGTTCTCCACTAGGGATCTCTCCTACTATTTGGCGGGTATCTCGCTACCCGTGCTCCCCCCCGAGGCCCGTGTGGCACTGGAAGCACCCTTGACGCTCGCGGAGGTGACTGCGGCTATTGGTATGTCTCCCAGTGGCAAGGCCCCGGGGTGTGACGGAATTCCCTCAGAAGTTTACAAAACTCATGTTGATTTTTTCGGGCCCAGGCTCCATGCCTTATTCCTAGATATATTTACCAATAACGAACTTCCCCCCTCTATGTCAGAGGCAATTATAATAGTGATCCCGAAGCCCGGTAAAGACCCTAGGTCTCTGGATTCCTATAGACCAATATCCCTAATCCCCACCGACGCCAAGATCCTGGCAAAGATATTGGCAGTACGACTTAATACAGTGATCACCTCCCTCATTCATCCTGATCAGACTGGCTTCATGCCTGGGAAGTCCACATCTATCAACCTACGTAGACTATATACCATTTTACAACTCCCACGTGACTTCCCTTCTGACTCGGCTGTGGTCTCGCTAGACGCGGCCAAGGCCTTTGACAGTATTGAATGGGCCTATTTATGGGAGGTGATGTCTTGTATGGGCTTTGGGCCCAACTATATCAGATGGACTAAATTACTGTACCAGCATCCGAGTGCCAGGATCTTGGTGAATGGTTATGTATCCCCCTCCTTTCAATTGTCCCGGGGTACCAGACAGGGCTGTCCCCTATCCCCCGCACTGTTTGCCTTGGCCATTGAGCCCTTGGCCTGTTTGATACAATCACACCCAGATATTGTGGGAATTTGCACGGGCTCACGCGAGGATAGGATAGCACTTTATGCCGACGACATGTTATTATTTCTGCAAGACTACGCCAGGTCAATGCCCGTTCTGCTGCGTGTGATTGAGGACTTTGGTGCTCACTCGGGTCTTCTGATCAACTGGTCTAAATCATATATTATGCCAGTCATAGGCCTCCCTCCTACTGTTCCAAAAATTTCCCTACCATTATGCTGGACAACACAATTTAAATACCTTGGAATCCAAATAACTAATGACCCTTCTGATTTCATCCCTATGAATCTGGACCCGACCATGCAGCAGATCATGTGCAAATCTAAAACCTGGTGTAGGCTCCCATTGACGGTGTCTGGCAGGGTTAATCTCATTAAAATGATCATACTGCCCAAACTCCTATATATTATACTTCAATCCCCCGTATATATCTATCCAACATTCTTTAGGAAACTGAACAGTATCCTGTCCTCGCTTGTTTGGGCTAACAAACGACCTAGGATACAATTAAATACTCTCACTAGGCTGCGCTCTGATGGCGGCCTAGCCTTGCCTAATTTCCAGATGTATTACTACGCTGCCCAGCTGACTCATATTAGTGAATGGGTGCGGGATTCTGGTGATGACACCTTGCAATGTGAGTTTATCCGCTGTTATTTTCCTCACCTTTCTCCTGTACAGCTGCTGCTGAGTGGGAGTGGGGCCCGGTTTCTTCCCCCTATTATTTTTCAGGCCTTAAAAATATGGCGGGCCCTGAGAGACCTCTTAGGGTACGACGACTTGGACCCAGACACCCCCCTTTGGTACTCTGACTGGCTTCCTGAGCTGCATGCGCTTGAGGGACGGGAGGTGTGGGCCCCTAGATCAGTGGTCTCTATTTCCCAACTCTACCTAAATGATTCACTCAAATCCTTCCAGCAACTGAAAGATGAGTTTGGCTTACCCAACTCATATTTTTTCAGATACCTTCAACTTCGACATGCCCTCCAGTCCCAGTTTGCGGATTCCCCCCCGCGAATCCTCCCATTTCCCATCAAGACTTTTGTAACTACATTGGGTCGAACCAAGATGGTTTCCCTTGCGTATGGATATCTTCTCACCAAAATCCATGCGGACCCGCTGACACGTCTCCGTGGAAAATGGGAGGAGGATATAGGCCTTATGGGTGAGGAGGACTGGGCTCTTGCTTTGGAATACCCCGCCACGGTCACTAAATCCCTCAGATACCAACAAATCCAATTCTTCATTCTACATAGGACATATATGACTCCAGCTAGACTGGCCTCTTTTGGGACTGGCAGATCTGGTCTCTGCCCTAAGTGCGAGGCGGATATGGGAACATTTTGGCATATGGTGTGGGATTGTCCAAGGCTGAGGGTGTTCTGGTCGGGGGTTAGATCAGTGCTGGTGAGTACGGGAGTGACTGGCGGACTGCTTACCCCACAGTTCTGTATTTTGGGGATAGGAGGCTCTACTTCTGAGACTGGCCCGGTTGATCTATATGCTCGCAATGTATGTGCCTTGGCTAAGGTGTGTATTGCGAGACTCTGGATGGCCCCTAGCGGTCCTTTAATCTCTGCATTCAAGACCTTGGTTAATGACACAATACTTAAGGAAAGATATATTTATATGAAACAGAACGCATCGGCCAAGTTTGAAAGAATTTGGTCTCGCTGGCTGGAATCTCCCCACTCCCACCTAGTCCCTTGATCATAATTGATACCGAAGAGCTATTGTGCCACTGATCTGATCTAATATATAATGATGTATATCTAGAGGGCTGACAGCGTAGCTCTGCGGGCTTGCCTTAATACATATGCGACTGATAAGGTCCTAGTTCAGATGACATTACGTCCTTCTTTTGTTTCTTATTTCTCTTTCTTTTTATGTACCCTTATGTGGGTTAGTTTAAGGGTAAAAATTAAAAAACGGATATGTTGATTTATATATTGGATGCAGATGTTGCAAGTCCAGACGGGCTGACAAAATGTATGGTAAAGAAGATGCGATTAATGTGATGATGTGAGATGCTGATGATATGCAATGTCTGTAACTCAATCTACATATTATTGAATAAAAATTACTTTATTAAAAAAAAAACCTGTTGCACATAGGGCATCGAGGGAGGACCCAGTGCACACCAGAGAGTACCTAATCTTTCTTTAGAGTGCCCAGTCTCCTGCGGAGCCCGTCTATTCCCCATGGTCCTTACGGAGTCCCCAGCATCCACTACAGACTACTAGAAATAGAATTACCGGTGAGTAAATTCTTATTTTTCAGGACATTCTATTTTTGTGAGGTTTTTAATGAGGAGTCGAGTGTGGGACTGGAACTGGTTCTGGAGAAAGGAGTGATGTCTTTATAGGATCCCAGGATCAGCCTATCACTTTTGCTAAAGCCAGAGAAAATCAAAGTCTAGTAGTTACGGAGTTCAGAGGTAACGTGATAGGCTATTGTCCGAGGATTACTGTATTTTTGTAGTTATTGGGACCCTATAATTAAAGATGAGTGCTTCCAGAGATGTCAGTCTAGCAATAAGGCAGCATTTGACATACATCCCTTGAGTGATTACCTCTCACTAGTGGGTAAGGTCTTAAACCAAACGGATTGTTGGATGTGCTCACAGGTACCTCTAAAGACAAAATAATGCAGGATTAGTGCCATATTGTTTAGAGGTAGCAGAGGTACTTGAATGACACGGAAAGAGCGCGGGGGGGGGGGGGGTGGACAAGGAATATAATATAACTTGACCCCCTAGTCTTAAGATCCACCAGTACCATAGATAACTCCCTGGTATGTTTAAATCTCACCAATTTCAGGATATCAAGAATTTGGGAGGTAATCAGGAACAATCAGACAATGGCTATTCACACATAGCAGATGAAGAACTCATTAATATCTGTGGAAGAAAAGTTTACGAATGGCTCTCCCCGAACTCCAAAGGTTTATGTTATCTAGGAAGGACACTACTAATAACCCTTATTCAATGATGAAACAGACCTAGCATACATTTCAGAAATGGAAACAATGTTCAGGGAATGATAGGAATATATAACATGAAATTTTTTTATGTCTCTTTCACGATTTGTTTGTGTTTTCTCCCTCTACCTAGCAAAACCTCTATCGAATCCAAACATCAGTGTACAAAGACGTAGGTGCATGTATGTGTGCAACGTTCGTTAAAATCAGACATCATAGGCCATAGCACTGTCCCAGCATTCTCTATAGGTTGAATGTTGTCCCACACCAATCAGTGGTCCCGTACCGCAAAGTGCATATAGAGGATGTCCCGTGCTCACTGTCTTCCCCAAATATAGGCAATGTCTGATTTACGAAATTAATACAAATTTGTGTCTAGCTCACCGATTATGTGTTGGAAATTTTTTTTTGTAATTATATTTAGTGTGTCAGTTATGACACTTATTGTCTACTGACAAAGGATGGACTATCAAAGTCAAAAATATTACATACACAGCAAATACAAATTCCAAACAGATAGGTGTCTGTGCGTTTGCATTCACCCAGCATGAACAGCGATATATGGTAGCATATGCATTCACACAGACAAGCCACAAAGATATATTCAACACATATTTCATACCACACATAAATTAAACATGGCAAGCACCAGACATTATAATGTATTTATATAATAGAGTATAACATTATATATATATATATATATATATATATATATATATAAGAATGGAACAGGTTAAACATATCATGCTTGGTGTCAAAATGATCATATGAATGAGTGTGTTGGTTTGATAGCTGTGGTTAGACTGTAGCACATTGCAACGATTAGTTATGATTAAATGTATTAAATCTAAAGTCACTCTTATCAGAACAAAGAACTTCCTGGAAGACAGCATGTGTGCAGAAAGGAACCAGTGGCTAACTCCTGTAATTACATATTCAAATTGGATGTTGCTTGCATATGAACTGTCCAATGACAGATCATGAATGAGAGATTTCCCTCCCCTGGACCAATAACAGAAGACTCAGTCCCAGACATGTACTTCCCCCCCTATACACAGTATATAAGAATTTTCCCTCACTCAAAAAGTTTGTTTGCTGGTGTTTAGTTGCTGTTGAGGCAGATTCACAGATGGAGAGGACTGTGCATTGAGGGACAGGGTAATGTATGTATGCTGGCTGTAATGGATTCTTTTGTAACTATTTGTTTCTTGTGTAACTGTAACTCTGTAACCATATATATAATGTACATGTGTTGTATTGTATGCATACCCTTTTAATATCAAACATATACATCTCTGAGCTTTGGACCTCAATGTACAATGTGTGCGAGTGCTTGTTTTCTCTTAAGGGATGTAGTGTTTGTGACATACAGCGCACTGTTATCGTATATGGTAATAAGATGCACCGTGCATCTGCAGCATATATTAACGCTGGCATTTTAAATATTTATTAGAAATAATCTGATCTTCTCAATATATATATATATATATATATATATGGGTATATATACCTTTTATAATAAGGTATGGATATATACCTTCTGATGAAACATCCTCATCAATAACCAGTACCCTGGTTTTACATGTTGGATTTCTGCACCAGAGAAAATCAATGGTCTCCCAGTGCTTATACTAATAATTGGAGCCGGCAACGGTTGCGGAGGCGAGTGAATCCTAGATGCTAATAAACAGGCTCCGTCTTTTCAAGCCCTACACAGCTCCCAGTGCTGCACAGCTGACAGGCTCCATCTGTCCAGTCCCACACAGCGTTCAGCACCATACACTGACAAGCCGGCGTCAGGGAAGCTGTCTCTGCAGACACGAGTGGTCATCAGCTGTGAACAATGGAAGCGGCAGGCTCCGTTAATTTGGTTTCATAACAGGTACCTGATAATACTGCTACTGAGAAAGCTGCAGGTTCTGCAGCGAAACGCGTCATATGTTTAACCCAGATCACCTTTCATATACTGGAAGCTGCACTTGCTACATCTGGACCTTTAGTGGACTTCTACAAGAATTTGCAGATAAACAGGAGAACAGCTTTGCCCACTGGTGACACTTGCTTTTCACCCAACATTGAGGACTCCGAATCTGGAGAGGATATAGGATCCCAACGATTTAACCCGTATAAAGGGACGCTATCCGGAGGACCCCTTCCTCTAGCGGTAACCACTGTGGTAATATTGCTATCAGGGCTGTGCCATCAGCCCTTATTTACCTTTCTCATCATATACATCTGCAGCCCACATAAAATAAGGAACGGGCATCATGTTTAGAGCAGTTTATGGTGATTCCGCTTGTTTTTTAAATTTTATTTTTTTTATCTGATACATTGTATGTATTCTTATCATGAAATAATTGTCCTTTTCCACTTTCAATCCATTCATCTCCACATGCCTTAATCAGTTTTACTATACCTAATTGATTCTTGAATATATTATTGATTGCATAGCGCTGCTACTCTGTTGTTTATTAACTTCCTCAACTTTCAGGATAGATTTGACGGCTTCTGCAAGTGCAGACACATCCAGAGCCAAGTGAACCTCCTCCTCTCCTGAGGGGAACTCCGTGAGTGAGACATCAGTTGTTCCTTCTTCACCAGATGATGCATATGAATCTGTGATTGGTGTAGATTGAGAGGATGAAACAGTACACCTAATGGCCCTAGAGGGCAAAGGCCTGTCATTGGGTAATAGTTGCTGGAAGGCCATAGAGGTTTGTGTCAGGCTCTGTACCAAAGTAGAGTGCATCCACCCAAGAGGGATTCATGGTTGTGACTGGTATAGCTGGAGGCCTGGCTGGGACTGATAAAGCAGTATGTACCTGATGAGGAATTCCCACAAGGGGAGTCAATGCAGTTGTCATCAGGCGGTCAGCTATCTGACTCAGTAACTGAGAAAGAGGCCCATGGCGGTTCCTACCCAGAAACTGAAGGTGATAGATGGTTTGGTACTGACAGGTTAGGTCGGATATAACAGGCAGAACAGTAACCCATCCTGTAAACTGTCCTGAGGTGACAGATCTGCAAAACAGGACTTACATGAGGTTAATAGAAGTGCCTCAGCCTCCTTGCGGCCCTTGCCTTTGCCAGACATGGCTGCTCAGGAATGTGTGCACACTATATGGTAATAGGCAGTGAGCAACACTGCTGTAATGTGACTAACTTCACCAGCCCAGAGCTGTGAAACATGTAGAACCCTTTAACACCTGGATTTAGGGTAACATTGTAGAAAGGAAGGACCTAGCACAAGTCACATACAATGTAGAATACAATACAAATGCAAATCAAATAAGCAGTATTAGATGGTAGGCTACAAGTGCTGTATAACCTGGCTCCTTGGAGAGGCATACAGGGAGACTGGACCCAGCATTCCCGGAGACCTGCTTGCTGCACTTAAAGTGGCTGCGTCTGGTCTCAGAAGGGGAGGAGGGTGAAGGAGCAGCTCAGCAGCGGAAACAACACAGTGGACTGGCTCCCTGAGCTGGGGGAGGCGCTGTAAGCAGAGGGCTGTCCTTCCCTATGCCAGCATTACCCACCAGGTACCCTGGCTTTTCTAAGCCTGTGCCAGTGCAATTTATGCCTTGGTACACACTGGCATCTCCGCTCTGTCTCCTGGAACCAAAGGTGGACTGCAAGAAGGGACCCACCTTACCTGTACCCCCATGTCAGTGTGCATTCCTGGGACCCTTAGGGTCAGCAGTGCTAGCTGTGCTCATTCACACTGCTGGAAGTAAATGTCAAGAAGGAGTTTCTGTTACCGGTATGGGGCGATGGAATAGCTGCTCTGGCATCCATAGGACTGCCTAGCACTGCTGCACAAATGTCTTTTCTTTTTCATCCACTAGGGTTCACTGGAGTACTCTTGGGATATGGACGGGGCGTTAGAAAGGATAGGCACATTAAAAATTTTAAATTAGTAACCCTCCTTCCCCTCCATACTCCCAAGATGCCTGTGTTTTTTGTGCCTACCAGGGAAGGCACGTTCTGGACTCAGCTCCAGACTTTACTTTTTTAACTTTTCTTTTTACAAGTCACAGTCCCTTACCAGCTTACTGAGAAGCTTGGTTCCTGGACTGTGTGTGTACTAAAAAACACCAAAGGCTTGTTGGCGCTTACTGAGAAGCTTGAGTCCAGAACTGTGTGTGCTGCTAAAAGGAACAAAGGCTTGTCGGCGCTTAGATGAGAAGCCCCGCTATAGACCTTAATTAGCGTTAGATGATTTTAGGGCAGAAGGTAAAGAGTGGGCGGTCAGCCTCTATTATTGTGGCCTGTCGGGCGCTTTGGTTGCAGTCTTGGCAGGCCGAATCAAAACGAGAAATAGAGGCATTGCCTTATACTGGCGATACGTTATTTGGTGAATTGACAAATGGATTTCTCAGGCTACTGGAGGAAAATCTGTGTTCCTACTGTTGCCCGCGCCAGTACCTAAAAGGAAGTACTCTGGAACAGCGTTTAGATCTTTTAGACCTCAGTCCTTTCGAGGCCATGCTCGAGGAACAACCGTACACAGTAGACGTGGTAAAGGACATGGTTTTCAACAAAGCACTAATCATCATCAAGAAACAAAGCCAGCTGACAAACCAGTGGCATGACAGGCTTCCAGCCCATCTCAGATCTTCAGTTGTGGGAGCATGCCTTCAAACATTTCACTTGGAGTGGTTTCAGACATCCACAGATGGATGGATCTGCAATTTAGTGTGCAAGGGTTACAAAATAGAGTTCGATTGTCTGGCACCAATATGGTTTTTCAAGACAGGTCTGCCTGTGGCAGGAGACAAGAAGACAGTTCTGCAGGCCACTATTCAGTCTCTCGTAGATTCAGCAGTTTTGATTCAAGTACCAGTACACCAACAGGGTCAAGGGTTTTATTCCAAACTTTTTGTAGTATCAAAGCCAAACGGCTCGGTCAGACCAATATTGAACCTAAAGGGGTTCAATCGGTACGTCACTTACTACACATTCAAGATGGAATCCCTACGGTCAGTGATTGCAGGTTTAGAACTACAGGAATTCATGATTTTGTGGGATCTCAAGGATGCGTACTTACACATTCCAATTTGGCCACCGCATCAGGTGTACTTAAGATATGCGGTAAAACAAAACCATTATCAATTTCAGGCACTACTGTTTGGCCTCTCATCAGCGCCTCGGGTCTTCACAAAAGTGATGTCTGTGATGATTGCTCACCTCAGATCTCTGGGAGTGATAATAGTTCCGTACTAAGGGGGTAAGTCAGACCTGATCGCTAGGAGGCATTTTATCATCCCTGCAATCAGGTAGTCGCTGCCTACAGAAGAAGGGTGTTGTGTGTGTGCAGGTGTACGATCGCATGTGTAGCAGAACTAAACAAACATAAAATCCGGGTCGGAGCAGATGTCAGAAATCCTCCAGCAAAACGCTGGGTCCCTCTTGCGTTTTTCCGGACACTCCCTAGAAATGGTCAGTTGCCACCCTCAAATGCCCTCTTCCTGTCAATCTCCTTGCAAGCGCTGGTGCATTCTGAAATTTTGCACCATCCCGTCGCTGACTGGTGATCCCCGTTGCTGTGGTCCGTCGCGCCTGTGCATTGCCTGTGAGAAAACGCACAGCAGCGATCAGGTCTGGATCGGCCCCTTAGACGACCTACTCATCAAATACTCCTTTGAAATGCCTTACTAACGTACAATGTCCTAGTTCAGCACAGTTGGATTGTCAACATTAAAAATCAAACCTTGTCCCGTCTCAACAAATTACATTTCTGGGAATGATTCTGGATGTGGTAGATCAACAAATTCACCTTCCAGAGGTTAAAGTACAAAGTATTCGTCATCTGATACACAGTTAGTGCTCAAACTACGGACAGTCTCAGTGTACTTGTGCACTCCAGTTCAGATAATTTCACTCATGTCCTTTTCACCTGGATCTTCTCGCACAGTGGTCAGGGTCTCATATACAGATTCATCAAATGGTGCGTTTGTCTCCAAGGGTCAGAGTTTTGCTGCTTTTGTGGCTCTAAATAAGAAATCTCAAAAAAGGTTTGGAGTCTGGAATTGGATAATTCTGACGACGGATGCAAGTCTCAGAGGTTGGGGAGCAGCGGTCCCTCATTGTCAGTTTCAGGGTCCATGGTCAGACTGGAATACTGTCAATAAATGTCCTGGAACTCAGAGCAATATTCTACACTCTGCAATAGGGAATTCACATGCTCCAGTCTCAGACTGTTCAGGTTCAGTCAGACAATGCGACGGCAGTCACATACATCAACAAACAAGGAGGGACTCGATGTCGCATGGTAAGGCGAGAAGTTGCTTGAATCCTGAATTGGGCCGAGCATCACCAAGTGATATTATCAGCAGTGTTCATTCCAGGAGTGGACAACTGGGAAGCAGATTATCTCAGTCATCAAGATTTTCGTCCACGAGAATGGGCTTTACATCCTGAAGTCATCCAGATGTTAGTACAATGGTGGGGTTACCCACAGGTGGATCTAATGGCATCTTCCCAAAATCATCAGACACCCAAGCATGTGTCCAGAACAAGAGATCCAAATGCAGTGGCAGTGGTTGCTGCTCTCACAATAGCGTGGCCGTACAGCCTCGTATATCTATTTCCACCATTTCCACTGATTTCTCAGTTGCTAAAGCGGATCAAGAGAGTCCACGACCGTCATACTAGTGGCACCTCATTGGCATTGGAGAGCTTGGTTCTCAGATCTCTGCTGTCTACTTGCAGATGGTCTGTGCCCGGTTCCACTACGGTCAGACCTTCTGTAACAGGGTCCATTTCTTTACCCTAATTTAGCGCAGCTGCGTTTTATGGGGTGGCTGTTGAAACCACTCTCTTAAGACGCGAGGACATTCCAGTCTTATACCAACCATGTTACGTGCTAGGAAGCCAGTTACAGCAGCTCATTATCACAGGATTTGGTGAGCTTATATTGGTTGGTGTGAATCTCGGATGTTTCCGACATCTTCTTTTCATGTTATCCCGTCTTTTACAATTTTTAGACGGGGTTAGATGGAGGACTATGTTTAGCTACACTAAAGGTGCAGGTATATGCTTTGTCACTTTTCTTTCAGCAGCATTTGGCTCTTTTGCAAAGAAGTGCAAACTTTCCTGCAAGGTGTCCTTAGAGTTCAACCTCTGTTTATACCACCTACAGCTCCATTGGACTTGAATCTAGTTTTAGAGTTTTTGCAGTCCTCAATTTTTGAACCGTTACAACAATTGGATTTTAGGTTTCTGACTTGGAAAACAGTTTTTCTCCTAGCCTTAGCTTCAGCAAGGCCTGTTTCTGAATTAGGTATATTGTCATGCAAAGCACTGTATCTGGTGTTTTGTGACAGAGCGGAACTTCGGACGAATCCCACCTTTCTACTAAAGATAGTATCCCCTTTTCACAGAAATCAACCAATTGTAGTTTCTGTTTTTTTCAGAAGGTTAAGGAACTCCAGCTACTTTGGATGTGGTTCATGTGCTTAGGATTTATGTAGCTCGAACATCAACAGTACGTAAAACAGATATTGTTTGTTCTCTATAATGAAGTCAAGATAGGTTAGCCAGCTTCCAAACAGACCTTGGCAAGATGAATTAAGCGGACCATTCATCAAGCTTACTTTCATGCTAGTCTACAACCACCTGCATCGATTGCAGCACATTCCACACGTCATGAGCAGCAGGTTGTGGGGCTTCCACGACACAACTTTGCCGTGCAGCTACATGGTCGTCAGTGCACACATTTGTGCACTTTTACAAGTTTAATACTTTTGTGTCATCAGCATCTAGCTTTGGCCATCTAGTGTTACAGGTGCCACACAGCTCTCCCGCCCAAGGAGGAAACTTTGGTAAAAGTTAACACCAAAATTTAACTGTGGATGCCTGAGCATGGAAGCGAAGTACAGTGTGAAAGGACCGGAGCATCTGGGGATACCAAAAGCTTATCTGTTTGATGCCCGGTCCTTTCACCATCACCCCATGGTATTCCCTATGGACCCCCTATGGATCCCAAATAAATAAAAGCTATAAAGCAATAATTAGTTACAACCTAAATATTTTATTAGGAAAATATGCAGGGGAGCATTCAAACCATATAGTTAATAACTAATAAAAAATGTGGGCGCTCAAGGGATTAATTGATACAACGGCTGCTGGTTTTGTAAAAAATCAACAATATTTATTAAAAAGAGCAAATCAACATATATTATATTGTTGCCATGAGAGGCAACTAATAACAAATGTAATAACCAATTGATATAGCAATAATTTAAAAAGTATAAGTAGTCACTCTGTCCTGGGTCCCGGGACTTTTAATGATGTTTGTGCACTTAATCCTAGATTTGAATTGTTAGTTCTTTAGCATGCATGCATATAACTGTAGATTAGTAATGGAAATTAAGTGCTGTTGCTGGCTCAAAAGCACTTTGCGGGAAGAAAGAAGAAAAAGGCTGTAGAAAACCAATGCTGGTTTATACTTCACCAATTCGTGTGGCTATGATGGTAATTTGCCAATCCCGCAGCTGTCTCCCTCCGTACGACTGACCGCACTGCGGCGGTTACTCTTGGGGCCGTGCCTTGATGTGTATGTCACAGTGTCCTGTGGGCTGGTATTCGGCTACGTCGGGAGCGGAGACAGAGAGCCGTTAGTGGAAGTCCTCGGTAACAAAGGACGCTACGATGCCGCGGCTCGCGGCTTCCGGTTTCGGTGCTTCCGGTTTGCGGTCCACCTGCGTTCCACGGCTGTGTAGATCACCTGACGCGTTTCTCCGCCTCTACAATTTCTTCAGAGGTATGGCTTAGAGGTGATTACGATCTCTTTTTATACCCACTTATCCATCCTTATTGGTTTCCAGGACAGGAGGATTGTTTTTAACCCTTTCTAGGTGGTTGAATTTTTTTAAAAACAAAAACCAGCAATGTCAGCAAAGGCTGAACTTTATTAATAATAACTATTATATTTAAATAGTCAGTAAAAAACGTTTTTAGACACAATGGGGTACATTTACTAAGATTCGTATTTTTCAGAATCATGTTCAAGTTCAAATGCGACTGACATCGACAGTGTAATTTTGCAACTTTTTGAATTGATTACGACTCATTTACTAAGCATTCGTATTCGTATTTTTTGTATCTTCCGATGTCGATGTCATTCGTGCTTTTCTGCTGTAGAATGCGGCCGCGTTTGTTTTTTTCGCGGCCGCGTAGGGGTTTTTTTTTACGACTGCGTCACAAGTCTGTTACGGCAGTGTTTTTGATTTTGCGGCCGCGTTTTGACTTCTAAGTTTCGTTTTCGTCACGCGGCCGTGATTGGTTGTATTCGTCAAGGAGGAGTGTCTGTGCATGTTACTATAAAAACGCCCCAAACACTCCGCACCTCGTGGGTTTAGCTAGTGGAGAGGAGAGAGGAAGGTGTATTTGGAGTTGGTGAGTTTGGTGGAGTTTTTGGTGGATTTGGAGAGGAGTTTGGTGATTGTTGAGTGCTGTACTGTGTGTGTTAGTAGTCTTGTGAACTTTGTTGTATTGTTTTTTACCAGTTTGTAATCTTTTTTGTCCTTGTTTTTTTTTTCCAGTCTTTTGTCTTTGTTTGTGAGTGAGTGAGCGTGTGTGTTTGCTGTGTGGTGTGTAGTAGGAGTAGTGGAGGAGTGTGTTTTGTGTATTATTTTTTCAGTGTTTTCTGTTGTTTGTCATGTCCGACTCAGAGGTCAGTGTGGTGGCGGAGGTTAGTGAGGTGGAGGCTGGTAGTGAGGTGGAGGCTGGTAGTGAGGTGGAGGCTGGTAGTGAGGTGGAGGGGGGTAGTGAGAGGGAGGAGGTGAGTGAGGAGGAGGAGGAGGGGGTGCCTGTTGGTCAGTTTTCTAGTGATAGTGATGGTGCTGTGGCTCCGCAGCCACGCACCACTACCAAGACTGGCAGGAATATAAAGTTCAGCTATGCTGAAAACATGGCGTTGGTGCGTGAGCTGATGAAGCACCATCGCCAATTGTTTGGTCAGGATGCTGCCAGGGTGTCCTCCCGCAGGAAGTCTGCCCTGTGGGGGCAAGTCATACTTGCTGTCAATAGTGAGGGTGTGGTGAGGCGGACAGAGGACACGTGCCGCAAGCGTTTCTATGATATCAAGCGGCGTGTCAAGGCCAAGATGGCCAAAGAGTCCAAAGCTGCACGTAGGACCGGAGGTGGCCCACCTTTACGTGTCGCCTATCGGGACTGGGAGGAGCCTGTGCGGGCATTGATTCCAGGCGAAGTGGTGTCTGCTACTCACGTCCGGGATTCGGACCGACCCACGCAGGATGGTAAGTTGGTTTGTTAATGTTGATATTTTTTTTTTTTTTTTTTCTAAATTTTTTGGTGCAATTTGTGTTGTTTTTTTTGGTTTATTTTAAAGATTGCAGGCCTATGCTCCCTTAAGGTGTGTTTTGGTTATTCCAAGAATTTTTGCAGCTTGCATATGTTGTTTTTAAATTTTTGGCCCTATTTTTTGCGCTAATGCTGTAACGTGTGTTTGTTTGTATGCCTCATTTGGATTTAACTTAAACAGACCACTGTAAAACTTGACAATTTCCAAAACATTACATTTTGTTTAACTTTGAAAGTACTGAATCTGTGCAATATTTTTCTACATTGATGTTTGTTTATTGAAAAAAGTGTGGCCCACATGACTTTTTTTTTTGAAAACCACTCCAAAAAACAAAAAAAAACGCACTTAAGCTTTTTATTGTTGTGTAAACCAAACCAAATATATGCTTACAGTACATCAATGGTTTGCAATGGGTCCTTTTACAAAATCAAATGAAAATAATGTTGTTGTTCCTTTTTTCACAGTCACACAGCCCAGCCGCCCAGAAAGGCCTCAGACCAGTCGTGATGTTGCCGGTATTGCAGGTAAGTCTTCACTGTAGTCACTTTTTCTGAAAAAACATAGAAGTACAAAATATTAATTAAAACATTTCAACCTAGGTTCTGCTTCTGGAAGCCGACCTCCTGTTAGGCGCCCATCACAGGGCTCGGGCCACTTACCAAGGAGGCCAACTAAGACTCGGCGTCTTGGGTCTGATTCTGCACCTCCATCATCCCCACCCAGGCGAAGGCTATCGGCAGTGTCATCCCAGCCACCACTGGCACTATTGGCGAGTTCGCAGAGTGATGAGCCCAGATCACCTCAGTTATCTGGTGAGTAAAATTTAGAAAAAAACACATAAGCAAGGATATACACAGTACATTTATGATGTTGTTAGTGGGTTTGGAGTTTACATGTTTTCCCCTGCAATCAATGGGATGTAATGTCTTCAATTGCTCAAGGTGATTTGCTTCAAATAACTAAGGTCTTAGTGGATGGTGTAGACAATCTAGTTGTTTGGAAAAAACAGTTTTGAAGATACATTAAGCACACATACGTTTTCCTTGATCAAAATTATGAAGTGTATTACATTTAATAACAAAACCCAAAAGCAAAAATAGTGAGCACACATCGTCCCTGACCAGTATGTAGATGGCTTACTTGCTCTGCTCCTCGGCACTATACAGGTAAGTAGTCTAGCTCGTGGTGAGGGGAGGAAATCTAACAGTGTAATGTTGTGGAGGGAAGTTAGTTAGGTGAGGAATATGCAAATTTGTCAATATCTGTGCCTGTGTGGTGTTTTTGATTAAAAAAAGTGCAAAATTGTTAACGTTGAGAAAAACAAGAGGTAAGATTTCAAAACTGTAGGATTAGGAATGTATTAATGTGTTGTATTATCCACGACAAAATTTATAACAAAAAACATTGCATGTTGCCTCCCCCATACAGAGCACAACTTGATGTCCGGTGACGAGCAGCAGGGACCAGAACAACAGCCATCATTCACACTGCAACTTACAGCTGTTGATCCAAGCATGCCAATCCAGTTGCAGGATATACCCCAACCAACCAGCAGTCCACAACTGGCACAAGCTCCGCCCCAAACCCAAATTCCTGACGACTTTTGGGCAAGTTGGACAAGCCAACAGGCCCAAAGCAATGCCACCCTCACCCAACACACACAACACCTTGCCAGTCTGCCCCATCATCTTCCGCGTCTTAGTCGCAACTCGGGCAGACTAATAGTCCAAGTAGGGAGAATGGCGACCTCTATGGAACAAATTAGGGCGGAAAATAGTCAAATGAACGCAAACTTAACACGCATTATAGATGACCAACAGCGACATCAGCAGGCACTTGTACAGATAATACAACACAATCAAGTGGTGAATGAGGCCTTATCCAGAATAGTAGCCAGCCACACTGCTACAAACACACAGCTGATTGCCAGTTTGAATAATCTGAGCAGTAATATTGCTAACATGGGTGGCCATCAAGCTACCTCCAGCTCTGGAACCACAACCCCGGTTCAAACGCCAGTAACCTCCCCTGTCCGGCGTTCATCAAGAGCACGTGCCAGTGAGCCAGCACCCAGCACACACAAGAGAAAAAAATAACAGAAACCTGTTGTTAAGAAAAAATAAAAGCTTTTGAATTAAAAACACATTCCTGTGTCCGACTCTAAAATGTATGAAGCTGGTCTGTATGTATGATGTTACGTTTTTCAAGGGTAATGACTGTAAATGTTTTGTTAGCATCAACTAAGCACAATGGACACAGCACTAAAAACAACAAACAGTAAGTAACAGAACACACAATAGAAAGTATAGGAAAGTGTTTAGAGAAGGCTAATTAGAGCAGAATAAAACTAACCTGTAAAATATCGCAGGATCACTTCTTGACGTACCTGCCTCCCTACATTTGTACTGACACTGTCACCAGATGGTTCTAACTCCTCTGCTTGCTGGCTGCTTTCTCCCTCACCATGTGCAAGATGTTGGCTTAAACACAGATTATGGAGAAAACAGCAGCAGAACACAATCCTAGTCACCTTTGAGGGACTATACAACAAAAGGCCACCAGATTTATCTAGACACCGAAAACGTGACTTCAGCACCCCAAAACATCTTTCTATCACATTCCGTGTAGCCTTATGTGCATGATTATAACTGTGTTCAGCAGGAGAATCAGGTTGGGACAATGGAGTAAGGAGCCAAGAGTAGCAGCCGTAACCCCCATCACCTGAAAAAAATATATAGTCAACATTAGGACATATGTTAGATGATTCTCTCACCTCCTACAAAATCTAGCCTGTGGTTAAAAGACATACACACATAACATTTACAACATACCCAACAGCCAGCCATCAGGCATTTGTCCCTCCTCAAATTTATCGAAGAGCGATGACTGACTGAGGATGAAGGAGTCATGGCAGGCACCAGGGTAACCAGCAACAACACTCATAATTTTTAATTTTGCATCACAGACCACCTGGACATTAGTTGATGGATCCATATGCCTATTAGTATATATATACTGGCGGCCCTTAGGTGATCTCAGCTGAACGTGTGTGCAATCTATGGCCCCCAGCACATTGGGCATGCCAGCAAGCTCATAGAAAGCTACCCTGACAGCACTCCACTCCGACTCCTCTGTAGGGAAGCAGATTGATGCTTTAATGTGTGGCTCCAACACATCCAAAACCTGAGTGGACATTAAAGAAGCTAAGGTGAGTGTCATGTTAGGTTAGTCTCTACAATACTGTGGTGTCTCAAATTACACAAGCAACACTTAGCCATAACCGCATAGGTATTTGTAGACTCACCTGCATCAAATATCTTGAAAAGGTGGGCTGTGAGATCCCAATGACGTCGCCTGCCACAGCCTGGTAGCTCCCAGTAGCCATAAAGTGTAACACAGCCAGGAGTTTGTGTAGGCCTGAGACAGAGCGAGAGCGTGCTGTCTCAGGGTCTATGCCCAGTTTGACAAGGTCATACAGGTGGAAAATGTTGTTTCTATTTAGGCGGAACATCTGTATGACCCTATCATCGGACAATGCATTTAAGTTTAAACGCCCTTTAAAAAAACGAGGCTGGCGCAGCCTCCGCGGTACCTGGACAACCTGTTGGCCATGTTCACTTACCTGGTCCTGATTCCTGGAAGCCTCATGGAGCAGTCTAACGTATCCCACAGCCAACAAAAAACCATTGCCACACACCACAGCAGCCATTTCAGAGTGAGAGTAGTTCAGAATGTGGCTGAAACTCTTTTATAGGCCCAAAAATTCAGGTGTGAGTAATGGAAAATTAAGTTCACATGTAAACGCGGCTTTCAAAGGCTGGCGCGTTTTTTTTTAGGAAAAAAATGCGAATCGTAATTATTCGCGGCCGCAAATGCATTTTCGCGGCAGCAAATACAATTACGAATGGTTAGTAAATGACCGAGATTCGCATCTAAACAGGCGTAATTTGACCGATGGTGTATTCATTCGTAATTTTAGACTTGACCAAGGAAAAAAATACGAATGCCCTCATCACTGCCGTAAATACTGTTTAGTAAATGACCGAGATGACACTTAGAAGAAAAAACGCAATCACGGTCAAAATCGGGAGCTTAGTAAATATACCCCAATATGTAAACATATTTGATAAATACTTATTTGACCACACTGAGATACTTATAAAATGTAAATAAATTCATACAAAAGGTATAGTTAATAAATAGAACAAAGTCAATAACCCTTGCTAGGTACACATTACTATAATTAAGTTTTTATGAATTTGTACAAAATGGTATTTAGTTTATAATTGCACAAAAAGATTGAGAAGAAAAATATGAGAACCAATGACATTGATAAATTATACTAAATAGTGGTGAAAATATATATATATATACTTGAAAAATGAAATTAGGTTCATAATTCAAGATCAGATAGAAACATTATTATATTGTTAAATCATGAGTCAATATTTTACACGTTAGATTTCTTAAATATCTTGAATAAGAAAGGAAGAGAGAGGGAGGTAGAGCATAGCATGGGGAAGAAAAGAGAGCCAGACCTAGTGACTCTATCTTTATATTATACACACAATAAATATTGACTGTATGTCTCTGTCTGGTTAGGTGTCTCTGACCATAAACCATTTCAATTTTGATAAAAACCAAACGTAGACAGTACAACAGACACTATGATGTCTATATCAGAGTGGAAAGTTCATTTTAGATGTATAATGATTATAACAACCCCTTTAAACTACCCTAAAATACCCGATTAGTGAAAGGGGACAATAAGTTATTTGGATTCAAATAAACTGGAGAGAGAGGCATATAAGGAACGAGCACATAGAGAAACCACCCAAATGGACTTAATGAACATGTTTAGAGAAAGGGATACTATCGTATGGCAGGTGTGCTAGATGTTATTCAACTCGATGTTTTCGTTGAGGCCTAGGGGTTCTAACGTCCTTAGGCGAAAGATCCAGAACGCTTCTCTCCGACTCAACCGTGTGAAGCGATCTCCGCCTCTGTCGGTGATTTTAACTTGTTCTAAAGCCGTAATACGAATGTTGGCTATGTCTCCATGTTCACAAGTTCTTGTGTGTCTAGAAAGACTGTGAAGGGGGCATTTTTTGATTATGTTTCTTCTGTGTTCCAGGAACCGCACTTTTAGCTTTCTTATAGTGCGTCCTATATATTGGATTCCACAGCCACATTCGACCAAATATACTACATATGTAGAGTTACAATTCAAAAATTGTGTTATGGTGAATTCTTCACCTGTAGTTCTGGACCTATAAGACTTTTTTCTATGGTCTATATTTTTACAGGTTAGACATCTAGAGGCAGCACATTTGAAGTATCCATTAGGTTCATTTCCTAACCATTTTAAAGAGGGAGATTTTGTTAAATCATTATTAATACTCAACTCCTTGGTGGATATATTCTTATTCTTACTAATCTTTATGCCCCTACTTAAATTCTTATTAGCCCTAAACATACTGGGTGCTAGTTTGGATTGAAGTGTGTCCGATCTTTTATATACTACCTTAATCTGATTCCCTATTTCTGATTCTAGTAGAGGATCGATTTTCAGTAGTGGAGTATTTTTGAGAATGATTTTTCTTATTTGTGTAGCATGTGTATTATATTGTGTGACAAACAACACACAATTATCACTTAACTTATTCCCCTTAGAACATTTTGCAGCTTTTTTATCTTCTAATAAAGTTGTTCTATTCCTGCAGTCTACTTCATATAGTGCATTCTGTAAGATATGGTCAGGGTAACCCTGCTCCTGGAATGCCAGATACAATTTCTGTGCTTGTTCCTTATAGATGTATTCTCTAGAGCAGTTCCTTTTTAACCTTAGGAACTGACTCTTAGGTATATTGTTACGCCATGCTGGTAGATGGCTACTGCTATATTTGAGAAAGTTATTTGTATCAACAGATTTAAAGTAGGTCTCGGTGTGTATGCAGTTGTCTATGGACAGGAGCGCAATATCCAAAAAGTTGATAGAGTGAGGGTGAGAAGTGTGGGTGAATTTCAATCCATAATTGTTTCCATTCAGATGATCCAGAAAAGTGCTGATGGTGCCATCATCCCCATCCCAAATAAAAAATAAATCATCTATGTACCGGCCATAGAGGACCAGGTGCGCCCCAAGGTCCGCCCCCCAAATGAGCTCCTGTTCTAGTGCGCCCATATAGAGATTGGCGTAACTTGGGGCGAACCTGGTCCCCATGGCCGTGCCCCGTGACTGTAATAAAAATGTTGGGCAAACGTGAAGTAATTGTGCTCTAAAATGAATTTTATGGATGCAACCAAAAAGGTTCTCAAATGTTCTGAGATGGTTAGATCTCTATCGAGTACATTCGAGATAATTTCAATCCCTTTTTGGTGTGGAATATTTGAATACAAAGACTCCACATCACATGTGAGAAATTGATATGTACTCTTCCATCTAATATTTTTTAGCATATTCAGAAATTGTGTGGTGTCTCTTATGTAAGATTTTAATTGTGTTACATGCCCTTGTAAATGTGCATCCACAAAATGTGACAGATTTGAAGTGATGGACCCAATCCCTGAAATGATCGGTCGCCCGGGAGGTGAAGTGAGGGTTTTGTGAATTTTAGGTAGATGGTAGTAGATTGGTGTGATGGGATGGATGGGAAGAAGAAAGTGATAGGTGTCTTTGGATATTGCGCCCCGGTCCAAAGCTCCATCCAACAGCACTTCAAGTTCTTTTTGAAATTGTGCTGTGGGATTGCTTGGTAACACCGCATAGAAGCATGTATTTGTTAGCTGTCTATTGGCTTCTTTCTTATAATCTATTGTATCCTGCAACACCACACCACCTCCTTTATCTGCCATTTTTATGGTTAGATTGTTGTCTGACATGAGGGTTTTTAAAGCCCTTCTTTCATCTGCTTTCAAGTTGTCTTTCAGTTGATCACGCTCGGCAGAAATGCACATTTTTCTGAAGTCTTCCATTGTGGTGTTATAAAAACCCACTATGGATGGGCCCCTATACTGAAGGGGATAAAATTCGGACTTCTTTTTGAATTGTCTGCTAACTTTCTCCTTTTGGGATTGGTCTAGGGAATAAATCTTAACCGGAGTATAGACCTCTCGGGAACTTTCTGATAGAAGATCTTCAAGGGTCTCAATAGTTTCCCTATCAGATTCATCCAGAATGATGGGCAACACATTTTCAACATCTTTTATAGCTTTTAGTTTCTTAGTTGCGAAGTATCGTTTTCTACTAAGATTTCTTGTGAATCTATTCAGATCCACAAATAGATTAAAAAGATTAGGCTTTTTTGCAGGAGCAAATTTGAGACCTTTACTCAGTAAGGTTTTTTCTGAGTCAGTAAGTTCCCTAGAGGACAAATTAAAAATACTTTTTGTATTTAACATTGTTTTGGGTTTTTTCCTTTTCTGTACTCCTCCCCTACATCCTCTATGTCTCTTTCTCTTCCTCTTTTGGTGTAGTTCATATTGGGTCTGTTGGATTGATTTAGTTCGTATGAACTTTGTTCTAAAAAACGTGTCTGAGGAATATGAGCAATCAGTAATAGTAACTAAAACAAAAAAACTAGAAAGAGATAGAGGGGACTATGAGACAGATACAGTAAGATCTTACAATAGGAGACGTGACTACTCGAGATCAGTCACAAGGAATCCCAAAAGGGACGACAGTAAACAAAACTATAACAATGGGAGGGGGAGGTCGAGGAGTGCAGTGGGGAAGTGGAGAGCCCAAAGAAATAGAACTCTTTCCAACAGAAATAGCCCCCGGAGGGACCCACGGGGAATAGTCTTAGAGAACAAATATGAATGTCTAAGTAGAGACCAGTATTCCCCTGCCTCTATAGCCAGAGGAGGAGCCAAACCAAAAAACCCCTTACAAAATCAGGAAAATACTCGAGAAAAAGAACAGACACGTTTTTTAGAACAAAGTTCATACGAACTAAATCAATCCAACAGACCCAATATGAACTACACCAAAAGAGGAAGAGAAATAGACATAGAGGATGTAGGGGAGGAGTACAGAAAAGGAAAAAACCCAAAACAATGTTAAATACAAAAAGTATTTTTAATTTGTCCTCTAGGGAACTTACTGACTCAGAAAAAACCTTACTGAGTAAAGGTCTCAAATTTGCTCCTGCAAAAAAGCCTAATCTTTTTAATCTATTTGTGGATCTGAATAGATTCACAAGAAATCTTAGTAGAAAACGATACTTCGCAACTAAGAAACTAAAAGCTATAAAAGATGTTGAAAATGTGTTGCCCATCATTCTGGATGAATCTGATAGGGAAACTATTGAGACCCTTGAAGATCTTCTATCAGAAAGTTCCCGAGAGGTCTATACTCCGGTTAAGATTTATTCCCTAGACCAATCCCAAAAGGAGAAAGTTAGCAGACAATTCAAAAAGAAGTCCGAATTTTATCCCCTTCAGTATAGGGGCCCATCCATAGTGGGTTTTTATAACACCACAATGGAAGACTTCAGAAAAATGTGCATTTCTGCCGAGCGTGATCAACTGAAAGACAACTTGAAAGCAGATGAAAGAAGGGCTTTAAAAACCCTCATGTCAGACAACAATCTAACCATAAAAATGGCAGATAAAGGAGGTGGTGTGGTGTTGCAGGATACAATAGATTATAAGAAAGAAGCCAATAGACAGCTAACAAATACATGCTTCTATGCGGTGTTACCAAGCAATCCCACAGCACAATTTCAAAAAGAACTTGAAGTGCTGTTGGATGGAGCTTTGGACCGGGGCGCAATATCCAAAGACACCTATCACTTTCTTCTTCCCATCCATCCCATCACACCAATCTACTACCATCTACCTAAAATTCACAAAACCCTCACTTCACCTCCCGGGCGACCGATTATTTCAGGGATTGGGTCCATCACTTCAAATCTGTCACATTTTGTGGATGCACATTTACAAGGGCATGTAACACAATTAAAATCTTACATAAGAGACACCACACAATTTCTGAATATGCTAAAAAATATTAGATGGAAAAGTACATATCAATTTCTCACATGTGATGTGGAGTCTTTGTATTCAAATATTCCACACCAAAAAGGGATTGAAATTATCTCGAATGTACTCGATAGAGATCTAACCATCTCAGAACATTTGAGAACCTTTTTGGTTGCATCCATAAAATTCATTTTAGAGCACAATTACTTCACGTTTGCCCAACATTTTTATTTACAGTCACGGGGCACGGCCATGGGGACCAGGTTCGCCCCAAGTTACGCCAATCTCTATATGGGCGCACTAGAACAGGAGCTCATTTGGGGGGCGGACCTTGGGGCACACCTGGTCCTCTATGGCCGGTACATAGATGATTTATTTTTTATTTGGGATGGGGATGATGGCACCATCAGCACTTTTCTGGATCATCTGAATGGAAACAATTATGGATTGAAATTCACCCACACTTCTCACCCTCACTCTATCAACTTTTTGGATATTGCGCTCCTGTCCATAGACAACTGCATACACACCGAGACGTACTTTTAATCTGTTGATACAAATAACTTTCTCAAATATAGCAGTAGCCATCTACCAGCATGGCGTAACAATATACCTAAGAGTCAGTTCCTAAGGTTAAAAAGGAACTGCTCTAGAGAATACATCTATAAGGAACAAGCACAGAAATTGTATCTGGCATTCCAGGAGCAGGGTTACCCTGACCATATCTTACAGAATGCACTATATGAAGTAGACTGCAGGAATAGAACAACTTTATTAGAAGATAAAAAAGCTGCAAAATGTTCTAAGGGGAATAAGTTAAGTGATAATTGTGTGTTTGTCACACAATATAATACACATGCTACACAAATAAGAAAAATCATTCTCAAAAATACTCCACTACTGAAAATCGATCCTCTACTAGAATCAGAAATAGGGAATCAGATTAAGGTAGTATATAAAAGATCGGACACACTTCAATCCAAACTAGCACCCAGTATGTTTAGGGCTAATAAGAATTTAAGTAGGGGCATAAAGATTAGTAAGAATAAGAATATATCCACCAAGGAGTTGAGTATTAATAATGATTTAACAAAATCTCCCTCTTTAAAATGGTTAGGAAATGAACCTAATGGATTCTTCAAATGTGCTGCCTCTAGATGTCTAACCTGTAAAAATATAGACCATAGAAAAAAGTCTTATAGGTCCAGAACTACAGGTGAAGAATTCACCATAACACAATTTTTGAATTGTAACTCTACATATGTAGTATATTTGGTCGAATGTGGCTGTGGAATCCAATATATAGGACGCACTATAAGAAAGCTAAAAGTGCGGTTCCTGGAACACAGAAGAAACATAATCAAAAAATGCCCCCTTCACAGTCTTTCTAGACACACAAGAACTTGTGAACATGGAGACATAGCCAACATTCGTATTACGGCTTTAGAACAAGTTAAAATCACCGACAGAGGCGGAGATCGCTTCACACGGTTGAGTCGGAGAGAAGCGTTCTGGATCTTTCGCCTAAGGACGTTAGAACCCCTAGGCCTCAACGAAAACATCGAGTTGAATAACATCTAGCACACCTGCCATACGATAGTATCCCTTTCTCTAAACATGTTCATTAAGTCCATTTGGGTGGTTTCTCTATGTGCTCGTTCCTTATATGCCTCTCTCTCCAGTTTATTTGAATCCAAATAACTTATTGTCCCCTTTCCCCTTTCACTAATCGGGTATTTTAGGGTAGTTTAAAGGGGTTGTTATAATCATTATACATCTAAAATGAACTTTCCACTCTGATATAGACATCATAGTGTCTGTTGTACTGTCTACGTTTGGTTTTTATCAAAATTGAAATGGTTTATGGTCAGAGACACCTAACCAGACAGAGACATACAGTCAATATTTATTGTGTCTATAATATAAAGATAGAGTCACTAGGTCTGGCTCTCTTTTCTTCCCCATGCTATGCTCTACCTCCCTCTCTCTTCCTTTCTTATTCAAGATATTTAAGAAATCTAACGTGTAAAATATTGACTCATGATTTAACAATATAATAATGTTTCTATCTGATCTTGAATTATGAACCTAATTTCATTTTTCAAGTATATATATATATTTTCACCACTATTTAGTATAATTTATCAATGTCATTGGTTCTCATATTTTTCTTCTCAATCTTTTTGTGCAATTATAAACTAAATACCATTTTGTACAAATTCATAAAAACTTAATTATAGTAATGTGTACCTAGCAAGGGTTATTGACTTTGTTCTATTTATTAACTATACCTTTTGTATGAATTTATTTACATTTTACAAGTATCTCAGTGTGGTCAAATAAGTATTTATCAAATATGTTTACATATTGTGTCTAAAAACGTTTTTTACTGACTATTTAAATATAATAGTTATTATTAATAAAGTTCAGCCTTTGCTGACATTGCTGGTTTTTGTTTTTAAAAAAATTCAACCACCTAGAAAGGGTTAAAAACAATCCTCCTGTCCTGGACACCAATAAGGATGGATAAGTGGGTATAAAAAGAGATCGTAATCACCTCTAAGCCATACCTCTGAAGAAACCGCCCATTGTAGAGGCGGAGAAACGCGTCAGGTGATCTACACAGCCGTGGAACGCAGGTGGACCGCAAACCGGAAGCCGGAAGCACCGAAACCGGAAGCCGCGAGCCGCGGCATCGTAGCGTCCCCTGTTACCGAGGACTTCCACTAACGGCTCTCTGTCTCCGCTCCCGACGTAGCCGAATACCAGCCCACAGGACACTGTGACATACACATCAGGCACGGCCCCAAGAGTAACCGCCGCAGTGCGGTCAGTCGTACGGAGGGAGACAGCTGCGGGATTGGCAAATTACCATCATAGCCACACGAATTGGTGAAGTATAAACCAGCATTGGTTTTCTACAGCCTTTTTCTTCTTTCTTCCCGCAAAGTGCTTTTGAGCCAGCAACAGCACTTAATTTCCATTACTAATCTACAGTTATATGCATGCATGCTAAAGAACTAACAATTCAAATCTAGGATTAAGTGCACAAACATCATTAAAAGTCCCGGGACCCAGGACAGAGTGACTACTTATACTTTTTAAATTATTGCTATATCAATTGGTTATTAAATTTGTTATTAGTTGCCTCTCATGGCAACAATATAATATATGTTGATTTGCTCTTTTTAATAAATATTGTTGATTTTTTACAAAACCAGCAGCCGTTGTATCAATTAATCCCTTGAGCGCCCACATTTTTTATTAGTTATTCTTTGCATTGTCAGGTGGATACCCAGGTCCACCATTGTGGGCAGCTAATAGGAGATTTATACACCATAGGTATAACACCTATTCAAATTAATTAATTTCTTTTTCATTTAATCAGTTTTAGTAATCAGCGCCCACTGTCTGTCTGTGGAATTACACCCACTGACGTTTTTTCTCTAAACCATATAGTTGTAACAATACACCAAACCACTGCCGAACTCAAATGGTAATGAATATATGGATAGGATCTTATATCCCACAATGCTCTCTATCAAGATGAGTGTCTGCCATGAGTTAGGCAATCTACAAGTGAAAACACGTCCCTATGGCCACCATATTGTCGTGAAGCAATACAGATAGTACAAAACTGGCATTAGACATTTACACAAAATGGTAGAATGGATATTGAAAAAACTACAGCAGATAGGATTGACCCTTGAGGAACAATGCATGACAATGATGATCATATTACAGAAGATTTAATGGCTCCTTACTTAGGCAATGTCTATTGTGTGCAACAAGAGCATACTTATTTCTCACACTCAGAACATGGAAATGGCTTCTCACCTGTGACTTCTCTGATGTGTAACAAGAACTAATTTCTGTGCAAAACATTTCCCACACTCAGGACATGAAAATGGCTTCTCACCTGTGTGACTTTGCTGATGTATAACAAGTTGTGATTTCCATGTAAAACATTTCCCACACTCAGAGCAAGAAAACAGCTTCTCACCTGTGTGACTTCTGTTATGTCTAACAAGAACTGATTTGCGTGCAAAACATTTCCCACACTCAGAACAGGAAAATGGCCTCACCAGTATGACTTCTTTGATGTGTAACAAGATTCGATTTATTTAAAAAACAGTTCCCACACTCAGGACATGAAAATGGCTTCTCACCTGTGTCTGCTCTGATGTGTAACAAGAACTAATTTCTGTGCAAAACATTTCCCACGCTCAGAACATGGAAATGGCTTCTCACCTGTGTGACTTCTCTGGTGTATAACAAGATGGAATTTACGTAAAAAACATTTTCCACACTTAGAACAGGAATATGCTTTCTCACCTGTGTGAGTTTTCTGTTGATTAATCAGATTTGATATCTGTGTAAAACATTTCCTACACTCAGAACAGGAAAATGGCCTCACCAGTATGACTTCTTTGATGTGTAACAAGTTGGAATTTCCGTGCAAAACATTTGCCACACTCAGAACAGGAAAATGGTGATGCACCTGTGTGACTTCTCTTATGTGCATCAAGAGTTGATTTGTGTGTAAAACGTTTCCCACACTCAAAACAGGAATATGGTTGCTCACCTGTATGTATTCTCTCATGTCTAACAAGATTTGATTTCCGTGGAAAACACTTCCCACACTCAGAACATGGATATGGCCTCTCATCTGTGTGAGTTCTCCGATGTGTATTAAGATGTGATTTATTTGAAAAACATTTCCCACACTCAGAACAGGAAAATGGCTTCTCACCTATGTGACTTCTCTGATGTGTAAGAAGATTTGATTTCTTTAAAAAACACTTCCCACACCTAGAGCATGAAACATGCCCCTCACCTGTATGTATTCTCTCATGCATAACAAGATTTGATTTCTCTGTAAAACATTTCCCACACTCAGAACATGGAAATGGTTTCTCACCTGTGTGATGTTTCTTATGCCTAACAAGATGTGATTTTTGTATAAAACATTTCCCACACTCAGAACATGAAAATGGCCTCTCACCTGTGTGTATTCTCTCATGTGAAACAAGATCTGATTTCTGTGTAAAACATTTCCCACACTCAGAACATGGAAATGGCCTCTCACCTGCCTTACCTGGCTGATGGGTAATACGCTTTGTGTTCTGTGTAAAACATTTAGCATTTATAGGACATGGAAACACTGCATCTACTCTCAGAGCTGTAACAGATACACCAATATCAGAGTGATAAGGAGAACATTTCCCAGGATCAGGGGGATCAGCTGATAGAGCTGGATGTATAATTGGGGTAATGGGGTTAGCTCCTGGAGAATCCTGTATACTGTCATTATCTCTTATTTCACAATCCGGGGATAACATTAGATGTCCTTCTGAGATATTCCACCTTGTGTGCCCATCTGCTGGAAATAAATTATAGAAATATAAATTGGAATTTAACAATTTTAATCTTGTAAAGATTAAGATAAAAAATAGTAGAAAAGACCCAGGATGTTATAAGGTACAATTTATAATCTTGAAGCAGACATTTTTACCTACATTATAGTTCAAACATTCCCTTTAGGTTTATTTAAAAAAAACTAAAACTAGGATGCGTGGACTGAAGTGTAACCAACACTGAATGCTCATGGGGGATTACTAGAGGTGACACGGACGCTCTTGTGGGATAATTAGAGGTGACATGGACGCTCATGTGGGATTACTAGAGGTGACATGGATGCTCATGTGGGATTACTAGAGGTGACATGGACGCTCATGTGGGATTACTAGAGGTGACACGGACGCTCATGTGGGATAATTAGAGGTGACACGGACGCTCATGTGGGATAATTAGAGGTGACATGGACGCTCATGTGGGATTACTAGAGGTGACATGGACGCTCATGAGGGATTATAAGAGGTGACATGGACGCTCATGAGGGATTACTAGAGGTGACACGGACGCTCATGTGGAATTACTAGAGGTGACATGGACGCTCGTGTGGGATTACTAGAGGTGACATGGACGCTCATGTGGGATTACTAGAGGTGACATGGATGCTCGTGTGGGATTACTAGAGGTGACATGGACGCTCATGTGGGATTACTAGAGGTGACATGGACGCTCATGTGGGATTACTAGAGGTGACATGGACGCTCATGTGGGATTACTAGAAGAGACATGAACGCTCGTGTGGGATGACTAGAGGTGACACGAACGCTCGTGTGGGATGACTAGAGGTGACACAGATGCTCACGTGTGATTACTAGAGTTGACATGGACGCTCATGTGGGATTACTAGGGGTGACATGGGCTTTGCAATAATAAAACATTAAAACACCAAAGAAGAGAAAGTGATGTCCTGTTTGCGCACTAATAAATAATATATAACCTTTATTCAGTACAGTAAAGTATGTAAGATAAATCAGTGATATATTAAACAGAAAGGTAAATGTATAAAGGTGAATAAACTAATAAAAAATTGCTTATTTGTAAAAAATTGGCAGGTATATTGTATAATGCAACCCCAGTATACCTTATGGATTAAGAGAAAATATATTAATACAATACACCCATACCAGGATGGGCTAAATTACACGTTCAATTACGTTGTGGCAGGTTTTCCTCCAGCTGTAATCACGATGTAACATCACACTATAAACACTTTATGGGGGGGGGTTAGCTGATCACAAAAACTCCCTATCCAATTATCTGCGAAAAGTTATTGGTGAGAACTCTCCATAATTTTACAGCAAATTTTTGATGCAAATGTTTGCGCAGTTGTGCTGTGTCAGAAGGAACTCATTTGAAAGGGCTTTTATATTGTTTCCTCCTATTTTACTGACCTGTAATTTCTTACTGACGTATAGTTTCCGACTGTATTGTCTTACTGACCTATATTTCCTTCTGTATTGTCTTACTGACCTATAGTTTACGACTATTGTCTTACTGACCTATAGTTTGTGACTGTATTGTCTAACTGACCTATAGTTTCTGACTGTATTGTCTTACTGACCTATATTTTCTTACTGTATTGTCTTACTGACCTACAGTTTCTTACCTTATTGTCTTACTGACCTATAGTTTCCTTCTGTATTGTCTTACTGACCTATAGTTTCCGACTGTATTATCTTACTGACCTATAGTTTCCAACTGTATTGTCTTACTGACCTATAGTTTCCTTCTGTCTTGTTTTACTGACCTGTAGTTTTACTGTATTGTCTTACTGACCTATAGTTTCCTACTGTATTGTCTTACGGATCTATAGTTTCCGACTATTATCTTACTGACCTATAGTTTCCTTCTGTATTGTCTTACTGACCTATAGTTTCCTACTGTATTGTCTTACTGACCTATACATTCTTACTGTATTGTCTTGCTGACCTATAGTTTTACTGTATTGTCTTACTGACCTATAGTTTCCTACTGTATTGTCTTACTGACCTATAGTTTCCTACTGTATTGTCTTACTGACCTATACATTCTTACTGTATTGTCTTACTGACCTACAGTTTCTTACTGTATTGTCTTACTGACCTATAGTTTCCTTCTGTATTGTCTTACTGACCTATAGTTTCCGACTGTATTATCTTACTGACCTATAGTTTCCAACTGTATTGTCTTACTGACCTATAGTTTCCTTCTGTATTGTCTTATTGACCTATAGTTTCCTTGTATATTGTCTTACTGACCTATAGTTTACGACTATTGTCTTACTGACCTATAGTTTCCGACTGTATTATCTTACTGACCTATAGTTTCCGACTGTATTGTCTTACTGACCTATATTTTCTTACTGTATTGTCTTACTGACCTATATTTTCTTACTGTATTGTATTACTGACCTATAGTTTACGACTGTATTGTCTTACTGACCTATAGCTTCTTACTGTATTGTTTTACTGACCTATAGCTTCTTCTGTATTTTTTTACTGAACTATAGTTTCCTACTGTATTGTCTTACTGACCTATAGTTTTTTACTGTATTGTCTTACTGACCTATAGCTTCTTACTGTATTGTCTTACTGACCTATAGTTTTATACTGTATTATCTTACTGACCTATACTTTCTTACTGTATTGTCTTACTGACCTATAGTTTCCGACTTTATTGTCTCACTGACCTACAGTTATTTAAGTACACTTTGCGGTTGTATGCATTTGTATCCTGACGATGAGATTAAAATCTCTAAACCTTGATCATTCCTTTGCTGTTTTAGACTGATTTATTTGATTGACACCATCTGCATGCTATATCTATATCTATCTATCTATTTATCTATCTATATATATATATATATACACACATATATATACACATATATACAAACAGAAAAATCAGCACTCACCAAAGCAAGCTCACTTATCTTCACAACATCAATAAAAAATCCATATGGATGTTAGAGAAATGTATTTTATTTTTTTACAATATAACTTGTCTACTTGTATAGTATACTGCCGTGACCTTTTTAACACTCTCCACTAGCCAAATTAACAATTTAATGTGCATTACTAAACCACACATGTGACAAACAGGAAGTGATGTCATAATTATCTTACTGATTGATCTGGGTATAAGTAAGGATTCTGTCCCTCTCACACCAATGTGCCCTTGATGATGTCTATCTGCCAAAACACGTTGGACCTTTCCAGACTTTTAAAAAAAAAACAAAGTGTTCCTTTTTCTTTTTTCAACTACTTTTTTTCTTCTTTCCACCTTTTTTGCTACTACAACTTAATTGAATTTTAGTTAACTTTAAAAGTGTCACATTTTATTGATGGTTTGAGTAGGATTATCCATTGTAAGTGTGATTAATGTGTTCTGTGCTAATTTAGCAATTTTATGTAATATACTATTATTTGCTATATCTGGCTAAATAAATTCATGTTATAGTTTTTATCAGATATGTCAGTCAGAATTTTATAGAAATCGAGACATCTCAGGTCAATTTTATACCCTAACCTTTGTATGTATATATATATATATATATATATATATAAAAAAGCAAAAATTACAGCACTCAAAACCATAGTACAGAATGAGTAGATGGTGCAAGGCAGTAAAATAACATAAAGAGCCCCTGAGGAAGACCTGTATCGGTTGAAACAGCTGTTGGGCTGTGCCTGTATGTACACCTGTCGCCTTGATATGGAAAAAATCTTCTTCGATTTCTCATCTAAAACGTGAGTGCTGGCTTGTTTTGCTTTTTCCAATGAGCTGGAAAAGCGAGTGCCTTTTTATATATATATATATATATATATATATATATAAATGTTTGCAGTCACACTATAGTTTGGAGACTTACCTCTGTCCTGGATCCTCCATGTTTTCTGCTCACTGGGTTAAACATCTCACCAGTACCATGAGTTCCCTGAGTGCTGAGCTCTCTGTCTGGGATGTAAGAGTTGCTAACGAGCTGCACCTGTGTATGATTAACCTTCTGTGCGAATACTGAATTCAGCAAGTCTCTCCATGCGGAGCCTACACAGCAATCATTGAGTTTCCCTCCTAGCCCAGTACTGGGCGCAGCCATGACAGTCCAGGTCAGCTGACAAGTCTGGATCCAATCCAGAGCCAGTCTGCCGTCAGCTGAATGCCATGGCCAATCAGCATCCAGCCAGGGGTATAAAGGGAGTCTCCCATCACTGTGGAATTGTCAGTCTGCATACCTGCTCCTGGTTATTCTGGACTCTAGTGCTAGCTCCATCCATAGCACCACCTGCCTCCAACAGCTACTATTAGTAGATGCACTGCTGCTGTCAGCGGTCCATCCCGGTGTTCCCAGGTAGCTCTCCTGCTGTGCATCTCTGCTCATCGGTCAGTCCAGTATCTCTCCCTGCTCATACTCAATCCTGGAGTTCGGCTGTGCCTCTCTGCTCATCGGTCAATCCCGGTGCCCTGCCATGCTCATCGGTTAATCCCGGTGTTGTGGCTGTGCCTCTCTGCTCATTGGTCAATCTCGGAGCTCTGCCC
This sequence comes from Pseudophryne corroboree, assembly GCF_028390025.1. Lineage (NCBI taxonomy): Eukaryota > Metazoa > Chordata > Amphibia > Anura > Myobatrachidae > Pseudophryne > Pseudophryne corroboree. The sequence goes on from NW_026967961.1 coordinate 122,292, forward strand.
TATTCATGGCCCTCATTCCGAGTGGTTCGCTCGCTACCTGCTTTTAGCAGCATTGCACACGCTAGGCCGCCGCCCACTGGGAGTGTATCTTAGTTTAGCAGAATTGCGAACAAACAATTAGCAAAACTGCTACTAAATAATTCTTAGCAGTTTCTGAGTAGCTCCGGACCTACTCACAGATTGCGATCAGCTTGGTCCGTTTAGTTCCTGGTTTGACGTCACTAACACGTCCTGCGTTCGGCCAGCCACTCCCCCTATTTCTCCAGTCACTTCCGCGTTTTTCCCTTACACGCCTGCGTTTTTTTAGCATATGCCGGGAAAACGCTGAGTTGCCGCCCAGAAACACCCCTTTCCTGTCAATCATTTACCAAACAGCAGTGCGACTGAAAAGCGCTGCAGAAGTCACAGCAAAACTGCTAAGGTTTGTGTTAAATAACTAAGCGCATGCGCCCTGCGTGCCTTGCGCATGCGCAATTTGCAACAAATTGCAGCATAGCGAAAATCGGCAACGAGCGAACAACTCGGAATGACCCCCATGTCTCAATCCTAGCGTACACCCTCAGTAAGAAAACCCTTAATAGCCATGTTTTGTGTTACACCATTATGTGTGCGACCCTGCTGCTACTAAAAACGAGATTTATGGTAGATTTACCATTGTTAAATCTCTCTCTGTGAGGCACACTGGATTCCACAGGGAATACATCGGGGTGTAGAGTTGGATCTTGATCCGAGGCACCAACAGGCTAAAGCTTTGACTGTTCCCAGGATGCATTGCACGGCCTCCTCTATAGCCCCGCCTCCAGGCACTGGAACTCAGTTTTGTTAACCAGTCCAATGCAGTAACAGGTAATAGAGACGACAACAGTTAGTAGCCACAGACAACTACATTCTCACAACAGGAGAAGGTACCAGCGGCTAATGCCATACAAACCCAAAGAAGCTAAGTGCGTCAGGGTGGGCGCCCTGTGGACTCCAGTCTATGTCGCAGAAAGAGATTTAACAACGGTAAGTTCTTACCATAAATCTCCTTTTCTGCAGCGGGGTACACTGGTATTCCACAGGAAATAACATGGGGGATGTCCTAAAGCAGTTCCTCATGGGAGGGGATGCACTGTAGCGGGTACAAGTACCCGGTGTCCAAAGGAAGCATCCTGGGAGGCGGAAGTATCGAAGGCATAGAACCTGATGAACAAGTTCACTGAGGACCACGTAGCCGCCTTGCACAATTGTTCAGCAGACGCGCCACGGTGGGCAGCCCAAGACGGTCCAACAGACCGAGTACAATGGGCCTTAATAGCAGCAGGAGCTGGGAGCCCAGCCTGTGCATAAACTTGTACAGTCACCATTTTAATCCATCTGGCCAAAGTCTGCTTATTTGCAGGCCAGCCACATTTGTGAAAACCAAAAAGTACAAACAAGGTATCTGACCTCCTGATAGAGGCAGTCCTGTCTACATAGATACAGAGAGCCTCTACCACATCCAAAGACTTTTCATTGGAGGACAAACCAGAAGAGTTGAAGGCCGGAACCACAATCTCTTGGTTTAGGTGGAAAGATGACACCACCTTAGGTAGATAACCCGGGCGAGTTCAAAGAACTGCACGGCCACGATGAAATATCAGAAAGGGTGGATGACAGCACAATGCTCCTAAGTCCGAAACCCTTCTAGCAGAGGCAATAGCCAAGTAGAACAGGACCTTGGCTGTGAGCCATTTAAGGCCCACTGTCTCAAGTGGTTCAAATGGAGACTCTTGCAGGGCATTCAGGACAACAGACAAATCCCATGGAGCCACAGGGGGAACATAGGGAGGCTGAATCCGTAACACACCCTGAGTGAATGTATGAACATCAGGTAGAGACGCAATTTTTCTATGAAACCACACCGACAACAGATATGTGAACCTTGAGGGAGACCAGATGAAGTCCTAATCCAGACCTTGCTGCAAAAATGCTAAAAGTCTGGTAGTACTAAACTTGCATGCATCATAATTCTTAGCAGCACACCAGGTGAAGTAAGAATTCCAGACCTTATAATAAATCCATGCAGAAGCCGGTTTTTGGGCCTTTAACATTGTTTGGATAACCACCTCAGAGAAACCTTTGGCCCTCAGGAGTGAAGCTTCAAGAGCCATGCCGTCAAAGCCAATCTGGCCAGGTCCAGATAGACACAAGGGCCCTGAACGAGGAGGTCTTGGCATTAAGGAAGTATAAGAGGGCGCTCTATCGATAAACCCTGCAGGTCTGAGAACCAATGCCGTCTGGGCCACGCTGGAGCGACTAGGAGTAGTATTTGTCTTTCTTGTTTGAACTTCCGAAGTACCCTGGGCAGGAGTGACACTGGAGGGAACACGTATGGCAGCCGAAAGTTCCATGGAATTGCCAGTGCTTCCACGAACGCTGCTTGAGGATCCTTTGTCCTTGATCCGAAGACCGGAACCTTGTGATTGTGTCGAGACACCATCAAGTCCACATCTGGTAGGCCCCACTAGTCTATTAGGAGTTGAAAAACCTCCAGATGAAGACTCCACTCTCCGGCATGAACGTCCTGACTGAGGAAATCCACTGTGGTGGCGTTGTCTGATTGTAACTGAACAGGCCTGTTCTGTACCAGAGGCAGGGCAAGTGTTAACGCATTGAACACTGCCCTTATTTCCAGAATGTTTATCGGGAGGAGAGATTCCTCCCTGGTCCACCGACCCTGGAGAGAGTGTTGCTCCAACACAGCACCCCAACCTCTCAGACTGGCATCCGTTGTCAGTAGGACCCAACTGGATATCCAGAAGGGGCGGCTCTGACTCAGTTGTTGGTCCTGGAGCCACTTGCTCAGTGAAAGATGGACCTCCGGAGTCAAGGAGATCATTTTAGACCTGATCCGCAGAGGCCGGCCGGCCCACTTGGAGAAGATTAACCTCTGCAGAGGACGTGAGTGAAATTGAGCGTACTCCACCATATCGAAAGCAGACACCATGAGGCCTAGTACTTACACTCGGCGATGCATCGACACTCTCAGGCAAGATTTTGTCCTGTAGTTTTAGGACCTTCTCCGGAGATAGGAACAATCTCTGATTGTGTGTGTCCAGGAGATCTGCTCCGAGCAGGGACCATGGAGGACTTTGTCCAGTTGATAAGCCACCCGTGGGCTTGTAGGAATTGGACCGTCAGTTCCAGATGACTGAGTAGAACATCTTGAGAGTTCACCAGGATCAGCAGATCTTCCAGATACAATAGGATCTTGATTCCCTGACGGCGGAGAGGAGCCGTGGTCAGTCCAAATGGCAGAGCCTGGAATTGGTAATGTAGGTTGCCAATAGCAAACCGCAGATATTGCTGATGTGATATGGCAATAGGTATCTGCAGATAAGCATCCTGTATGTCCAGGGATACCATATAGTCTTCGGGTTCCATGGCCAGAACAATAGAGCGCAACGTTTCCATCCGGAATTTGGATACTCTCACAAAGTTGTTCAATGGTTTGAGGTTGAGTATAGGCCGGAAGGACCCATGGCTTCAGAACTAGAAACAGGGTCGGATAGTATCCCTTGCCTCTCTGAGGAAGAGGTACAGGTACTACCACTCCTGTATCCAGGAGGGATTGCACAACCAAGTGTAGAGCTTGCGCTTTCAGTGGAGCCAAAGGGATAACCATTGAGCAGAAGTGGTGATGGGAACGTTTCGTGAAAGAGAATGCGTACCCGTGAGAGACAACTTCCCGCACCTAGGTGTCCAAAGTGGTCTTTAACCAGACATGGGTGAACTGCAGAAGTCGGCCTCCCACCCTGGGGTCACCCAGGGGGAGCCCTGGCCCATCATGCAGCAGGCTTGTCTTGATTGGAAGCAGGCTGACGGGTGGCCCAGGATTGTTTAGGTTTGGGCTTAGTGCTCTTGGAAGCACGAGCCTGTCTCATGTACGTCTGACTCTTCATTTTCCCTGTAAGTCGAAAGGAACAACAAATGGTTCTCTTCCCCTTCAGAGCAGAAGGATTAGTACTGGGGAGACACGCAGTCTTAGCAGATGCCAATTCAGTCACAATCTTGTTTAGATCCTCCCCAAATAGGATGTCCCTTTAAAATAGGATTTTAATTACCTACCAGTAATTATTTCCTCGTAGTCCGTAGAGGATTCGGGGTTCCATTTAGTACCATGGGGTATAGGCAGGTCCCTTGGGAGCCATGGGCACTTTAAGAGTTTAATAGTGTGGTCTGGCTCCTCCCTCTATGCCCCTCCTACCAAACTCAGTCTAGAAACTGTGCCCGAGGAGACGGACATACTTCGACAGAAGGAAATACACAGATAGTGGTGAGATTCACACCAGCTCATACATAACAAAAGGAAAGCCAAACTAACCAACTTGAAACAATTCAGCAATGGCTGAACCAAAGTACTTAACCAAGTAACAATGCAGGAAAACGAAGCGCTGGGCGGGCGCCCAGCATCTTCTAAGTGCTACGAGAAAAGGATTTACTGGTAGGTAATTAAAATCCTATTTTCTCTTACGTCCTAGAGGATGCTGGGGTCCATTTAGTACCAAGGGGATGTACCAAAGCTCCCAGTACAGGTGGGAGAGTGCGGAGGCTCCTGCAGAACAGACTGACCAAACTTGAGGTCCTCAGAGGCCAAAGTATCGAACTTGCAGAACTTAGCAAAGTGTTCGACCCTGACCAAGTAGCTGCCCGGCAAAGCTGCAAAGCCAAGACACCCCGGGCAGCTGCCCAGGAAGAACCCACTTTACGTGTAGAGTGGACCTTAACCGAATTTGCACACGGCAGGCCTGCCGTAGAATAAGCATGCTGCATAGTAAACCTGATCCAGCGAGAAATCGTCTGCTTAGAAGCAGGACACCCAACCATGTTGGGAGCATAAAGGACAAACAGAATATGATTTCCTGTGACAAACAGTTCTCTTCACGTAAATCTTCAAAGCCCTGACAACATCCAAGGACTTTGAGGTAATTGAGGAGTCAGTAGCCACTGGCACCACAATAGGTTGGTTGATATGAAAAGCTGACACAACCTTTGGAAGAAATTGCTGACATGTTCTGAACTCAGCTCTATCTTCATGAAAAATCAAGTAGGGGCTCTTGTAGGACAATGCACCCAATTCTGACACATACCTAGCAGATGCCAATGCCAACAGTCTGACAGCCTAAGAAACTTGAGTTCTACCTTCTGTAAAGGCTCAAACCAATTCGATTGCAGGAACTGCAGCACGACATTAAGATCCAATGGTGCCGTAGGCGGCACAAACGGTGGCTGGATGTGCAAAACCCCTTTCAAGAAAGTCTGAATCTCAGGGAGAGCAGCCAATTGTTTCTGGAAGAAAATGGACAAGGCCGAAATCTGGACTTTTATGGAGATCAAGTGTGGGCCCACATCCATACCTGCTTGCAGATAGGGGAGAAACCGTCCAGTTGAAACTCCACCATAGGAAACTTCTTGGAGTCACACAAAGACACATACTTTTTCCGAATCCGATGGTAATGTTTAGACATTACTCCCTTCCTAGCCTGTATCAGGGTAAAAATTACCTTTTTCGGAATACCCTTCCGAGCTAAAATCAGGCATTCAACCTCCATGCCATCAAACATAGCCACGGCAAGTCTTGATAAGCAAACGGCCCCTGTTGCAGAAGGTCCTCGCGAAGAGGCCGTGGATCCCCCAGCAGTAATTCCAGAAGATCCGCGGACCAAGCCAATCTTGGCCAGTCCAGAGCAATTTACCCCAAAATAGCCCCTCGGTGAATCTGGTTATTACACTATTTTTAATTCATTTTTAATTTTTTGCAATATATGTGTGTATTTTATTTTATTTATATTATTAAATAATTTTGGTACCTTCCTATTTTCAGTCCATTCATCTCCATATGTTCCAAATAATTGTTTTGATTAGTTCACATCCAAATTGTTGATTGTTTAGCGCTACTATTTTGTTCGATACATGTTGTTTCCAGGTATACAGGATTGACTAGACCTGTATGTTTTAGCAGCTGCTTAAAATTATCACAGCAGCCCTTCTTGCGCCTGATTTAACATTGGTTAAACCCCCCTTTTTGCTGGAACACATACACTGACTGGAACACCCACGGATTTACCAGGGCATCCACCGCCACTGCCTGTGGCTCTCTCGACCTGGAACAGTACCTCCGAAGCTTCTTGTTGAGGTGGGAGGCCATCATGTCTATTTGAGGTACAAAGACTTGTGACCTCCTCGAACACCTCCGGATGGAGGCTTCATTCTCCTGGATGAAGATTGTGTCTGCTGAGAAAGTCCGCTTCCCAGTTGTCCACTCCCGGAATGAAGATTGCTGACAGTGCCATCGCGTGCTCTTCTGCCCAGAGGAGGATTCTTGTAACCTCTGACATTGCGGCTCTGCTCTTCGTTCCGCCCTGTCGGTTTATGTACGACACCATCATTACATTGTCCGACTGAACCTGAATGGCCTGATCTTGTAGAAGATGTGCTGCTTGTAGAAGGCCGTTGTACACGGCTCTTAGTTCCAGAATGTTTATCGGAAGGATGGATTCCAGACTTGACCACTTTCCTTGGAAGTTTTTCCCTTGGGTGACTGCTCACCAACCTCTGAGACTTGCATCCGTGGTTAGAAGAATCCAATTCTGAATCCTGAACCTTCTGCCCTCGAGAAGGTGAGAAGTTTGCAGCCAACAGAGGAGTGAAATTCTGGCTTTCGGTGACAGGCGTATCCGCTGCTGCATGTGAAAATGAGATCCCAACCATTTGTCCAGGAGATCCAGTTGGAAGGACCGTGTATGAAATCTTCCATACTGTAGGAGGCAACCATCTTCTCCAGAAGGCGAATGCATTGATGAACCGATACCCGGGCAGGCTTCAGGACATCGCGGACTATCGATTGGCTAACCAACACTTTTTCCACCAGTAGAAACACCCTCTGTACTTCCTTATAAAGAATCATCCCCAGGAAGGACAGTCTCCTTGTCATTTCCAAATGTGACTTTGGAAGGTTCAGGATCCACATGTGATCCTGGAGTAGTTGAGTTGAGAGAGTAATGCTCTGTAACAGCTTCTCCCTTGCAGACGCCTTTATCAGCAGATCGTCCAGATATGGAATAATGGCCCTCATTCCGAGTAGATCACTCGCTATGGATTTTCACAGCGCACCGATTATGGCTGAACGGGGCTAATCTGCGCATGCATGTGCACCGCAACGTGCAGGCGCGTTGTACGAGTACAAAGAACTTTGTAGTTTTGCACAGGTTCTAGCGACGCTTGCATTCGCACAGCCGAAGGCAAGGAGATTGACAGGAAGTGGGAGTTTCTGGCTGGCAACTGACCGTTTTCTAGGAGTGTTTGGAAAAACGCAGGCATGGCCGGGCGTTTGCAGGGTGGGTTTCTGATGTAATTACCGGAATCTTTGTCGCAGCAATCATCATACAAATAATTAACTACAGGGCTGGTATTGTTCTGCACAAAATGTGTTCGCTGCCTCGCGGCTGCACAGGCGTTCGCACTCCTGCAAAGTGAAAATACATTCCCCCGTGGGCGGCGACTATGCATTTGCACGGCTGCTAGTAGCTAGCGAGTAATCAACTCGGAATGAGGGCCAATGTTCAGGAGTAGTATCATCTCTGCCATGACCTTGGTGAACACCCTCGGTGCTTTGGAGAGGCCAGAAGGCAGCACCTGGAACTGATAGTGACAGTCTAGCAGTGTAAATCTCAGATAGGCCTGGTGAGGCGGCCCGATTGGAACGTGAAGGTACACATCCTTGATATCCAGGAATACCAGGAATTCCCCCTCCTCCAGACCTGAGATCACCGCTCTCAGAAACTCCATCTTGAATTTGAATTCCCTCAAGTAGGGGTTCAATGACTTTAGGTTTAATATCGCCCTTACCGAACCATCCGGTTTCGGTACCACAAACCGGTTTGAGTAATAACCCTTTTGGTGTAGGTGAGGTGGAACTGGAACAATGACATTTGTTTGTACCAATTTTTGAATGGCTTCCTGTAGGATAGCACTTTCTGTCAGAGAGAATCTATCTTTCTGATGGCACTGGTACGATCCACGTAGATCCTTAATGCCCGTACTACGTCCAGCGACGCCTCTCCTGCAAAAAGTCTCGATAACTGAAAAGCCGGGACTACAATTTCTTAATTAATGTGGAATTTAGACACCACCTTCGGAAGATTCCCAGACCTAGTTCTGAGAACTGCTTTATCTGGATAAAAAGTCAGAAAAGGAGAACGACAAGACAGCGCTCCTAAATCTGACACTCTTCTAGCTGATGCCATAGTCAGTAGAAAGAGAAGTTTAGCTGTCAACCATTTAAGATCCGCTTTATTAAGTGGTTCAAATGGAGCAACTTGAAGGGCTTATAGGACTAAATTTAATTCCCAAGGCACTGTAGGAGGAACAAAGGGAGGTTGAATGCGCAGCATTCCCTTGAAGAAAGTACGCACGTCCTGTAAATTGGCAATTTTCTTTTGGAACCCTACAGTCAACGCTGATACTTGTACTCTCAAGGAAGCCACCTTCAAACCCTTATCCATTCCCGCCTGAAGTAATGCTAAGACCCTGGAAACTTGGAAAGATTACGGGTCCATATTTCTTTTACTGCACCAATGAATATAGGCCTGCCATATTCGGTAATAAATGCGAGCTGAGGAGGATTTCCTTGCTTGGAGCAATGTTTGAATTTACCTGTAGCGAGAATCCTCTTGACTTCAGGATAGAGGTTTCAAGAGCCACGCTGTCAACGATAGTCAATCCAGATGCCTGTGGTAACAAGGACCCTGCATTAGTAGATATGGACGTTGTGAGAGCAGTCGTGGAGCATTCATCGACATTCTCTGTAGATCTGTGTACCAATGCCTTCTGGGCCAAGCCGGAGCCATTAGAATCACAGCACCCTTTGCTTCTTTTATCTTCCTCACCACCCTGGTAGCAGGATGATCGGAGGAAACAGATACGCCAGATGAAACTCCCATTTCACTGACAGGGCGTCCACAAGGATCGCTCCGGGATCCTTTGTTCTTGACCCGTTCACGGGCACTTCGTTGTTCAGACGGGACGCCATGAGATCTATCTCTGGCAAACCCCACTTGTCTGCCAGAGTCTGAAAGACTTCCGGGTGTAGAGCCCATTCGCTTGCTTGAATGGGGTGTCGACTGAGAAAGTCTGCTTCCCAGTTTAGGACTTCCGGAACTAATACTGCGGACAATGCTGGGAGATGGAGTTCTGCCCACTTTAGTATGTGACTTACCTCCTTCATTAAAATATAAAAAGTACTAAATTGCGCTATAAACTGGATTTTATAGCAGCTTAATTCAAGGTTCTCATATAGTGTGAAAGTAAAAAAGCGCTTGATATGTGTAAATATGTTTATGCGCAAAACCTGTGGAAAAAGAAAGATTAGTAAAAGTGTTTCAGATGCATTGCGAAGAAAACCACAGTATTGTACACAGACTCATATGCAATAGGCCAGTGGTTTCCAAACTTTTTTGAATCACGGCGCCCAAGGATATCAGAATTTTTTTCACGGCACCCCTTGGCCAAACATTTCTTATTGAGAAATTTAGAAACAGATATTACATTAAGTAGATTGCGTTTATATGTCATCCTTAGGGTCAGTTGTGTGGTGAGGGACTAGATTTGCTTCTGTTTGACCACATATTTTTTGACTGGCAGCCACCAGCACTGGTTTTGCCTATTATATTGACCATGAATAATTTGAATTAGTCCCGGACCACCAACCCAGGGCACCCCTGCAAGTGTCCCGAGGCACCCCAGGGAGCCACGGCACACAGTTTGGGAACCTCTGCAATAGGCACTTAAATGTAACTATTCATACTGACAAAAGTAATGAATTGGCCAATGCACGGAAGCCTGCAAACCGCTCGTCAAGGTACCCCACCTTCTTGCAGGTCCTACACTATCACAGAGTCTTAAAAATTAAAACCTGGCAACTGTATCACACATAATATAACTGCAAATATGCCCACTAGGTTTAATGTGTACCTGCCATATACCGTATGGCTTTTAAAGGTACACTAGTCACCTGACACCGGCTGATAAATTACTAAAGAACAGCTGACACAGGTTTAGAACAATTGAGCTTACATAGGGGAGCATGAAATAGCTTGTGGCTACAGTTAATAAGAGTTAACCAAAGATTAACCCTGCAATATAGAAACAAATATAAAACCACAGCACTCGCCACCCCAGAAGCGGGGTGCAGTATCTGCACTCACCACTCATAGGGTTGGGTGCATGTAGCCGAAAGCCACCAACCCAAATACATACAAACAGGAAATTCAGCACTCACCATAGCCAGCTCAGTTTTTATTGCAGGGTTAATCTTTGGTTAACTCTTATTAACTGTGGCCACAAGCTATTTCATGCTCCTCTATGTAAGCTCAATTGTTCTAAACCTGTGTCAGCTGTTCTTTAGTAATTTATCAGCCAGTGTCAGGTGACTAGTGTACCTTTAAAAGCCATAAGGTGTGTGGCAGGTGCACATTAAACCTAGTGGGCATGTTTGCAGTTATATTATGTGTGATACAGTTGCCAGGTTTTAGTTTTTTAGACTTTGTGATAGTGTAGGACCTGCAAGAAGGTGGGGTACCTTGGCGAGCAGTATGCAGGCTTCCGTGCATTGGCCAATTCACTAACTAAACCCCCGTCATTTATGTATTGATGTTGTGAGGATAAGTGAGCTTGCTATGGTGAGTGCTGAATTTTCTGTTTGTAAATATATATTGTATATATTATATATAATCCTTAATAATACACTTCTGCTTGTTACTTTTAATAACATTATAGTGATGTGTGTAATAACTCTCTTCATGTTATATTTGTCATGGATAACCTTGTGTTATAAACACCCAACTGAGAACAGGGCTGATGGCGGAGGAGGGTGTGGGATAAGAGATTGCTATAGTGACTGAGCAATGAGAATATGTGACGTCTGTAATAAGTGTTTATTACTCACCTGTGCTGATATCTGTAGGGATCTCCTCCTCCTTACACTGCTGATCACCCCTCACATACGTCTCTTCTTCTCCCTCTATATCTTCTGCCTTTATATCAGTCACATAAGTCTCTTCTTCTCCCTGTATATCTTCTGCCTTCATATCAGTCACATACGTCTCTTCTTCTCCCTCTATATCTTCTGTCTTTATATCAGTCAAATACGTCTCTTCTTCTTCCTCTATATCTTCTACCTTCATATCAGTCACATACGTTTCTTCTTCTCCCTCTGTATCTTCTGCCTTGATATCAGTCACATACGTCTCTTCTTCTCCCTCTATATCTTCTGCCTTTATATCAGTCACATACGTCTCTTCTTCTTCCTCTATATCTTCTACCTTCATATCAGTCACATACGTTTCTTCTTCTCCCTCTGTATCTTCTGCCTTGATATCAGTCACATACGTCTCTTCTTCTCCCTCTATATCTTCTGCCTTTATATCAGTCACATACGTCTCTTCTTCTCCCTCTATATCTTCTGCCTTTATATCAGTCACACACGTCTCTTCTTCTCCCTCTATATCTTCTGCCTTTATATCAGTCACATACGTCTCTTCTGCTCTCTCTATATCTTCTGCCTTTATATCACTCACACACGTCTCTTCTTCTCCCTCTGTATCTTCTGTTTTAATATCAGACAGACGTTCTACCTAAAAAAGAACAAAAAATACTATAATGACATTTGCATACAGTCAGATTAGACTGAGGTGAAACAGTATAATATCAGTGTATAAGACACACAGCTCCTCTACAGATCATATAGTGATGGTCACTTTGGTATATTCGGGAGACCCTAAATCCCACCTACCTGATCCTCCTGTGGGGTCCTGTGATTCTCCTCTGTACAGTCCTGGGAATACAGAGGGCGGGGACATCTCTCTGGGGTATCTCTGTTACTGAGCCCATCTGTAGGAGACACACAGTGACTGAGTACAGTGTATATATGTGATTATCAGGTGATGTGTGTATATAGTGTCAAAGTCGAAAAAATATCATGATACATATGCCTTGCACTAACCCCATGCACATGCCCGCTGCTCGTGCACTCAGTCCTCCGTGCGTGCACATTTCCGCAGTTTGCGTAGGAGTCGCTCCGGCGACCCTGCACGTGATATGTGTATTTACGGCGGAGTTTGTGAGCATGTAGCGTGCTATTAGAACAGAACATATTTAACCCAAATAATGCATTTTGTACCCATAGTTCCCCTAGACCATGTCAGCGAGTAATATTAGTTTAAACAGTTCCTGGACAAAGAGATTCCTCTTTGCATGATAGGAAGGGTCAGATAGGAGGTTGATAGGTGGTGTATAGTATCCAGCTGTAGGGTATTTTAAGGGTAACATTACGGTGTTAGTTAGGAGAAGATTGCATGTTCCTGCGTATAGTTACGTGCAAAAGAAGAATATGAACATTGACTGTGTTTACTGTGTATTGTGTATGCGGGGGGGGGGGAATCCAGAGGATACCACCCACAAGAGCAGTTGGGGAAAGACACAGCCCACCTTTTCAAATCCACCTATGACCTTTACTGTAATGTAGAGACACAGCTCTGTGTCCAATGAACAATGAGATTACAGTGACCATTGTATTGTGTATTCATGTTGTGTATAAATAGACCACTGTTGCCTGGCCGGTCAGTAAGACTCTGAACGCTATCTACCTGATAACGGAGGACTGCTCCAGGACGCGCTTGCGAACGATTCCCTGCGTATGTATATTCTCTGTAGCCATTATTCTCACTTATTCTCTTTAGATTTCCTTGTTAGTCTGTAGTGTATAACTTGTATCTGTTTACCCTTTTCTCTGAATAATCCACTGCGGTGTTAGAGCCCAGTGGTTTACCACAAATCGGTGTTGTGTTTTCACTTTCCTGCAAAAGGCTTTCATAGCGTATTAATCGGTATAAAGTGTATAAGCATTGTTAAGGTGTACGCGCTGCGGGTACTTCATACCGCCAGCGCTACTTAAGGTTTTAAGGTATTACATCGTTGCAGTACTTGGCTGCTAAGGTTTAAAGTATAAGCATATCCTTACATGGTTTCATTAATAAGGTTTACAGTATTTCACTCTGGGTGCGTCCACGCCGCATGTACGTTGTACCCACGGCACAGCGTCTGATATGCTAAGTGCGTATCAATACGGTACTCAGTACGCAAATAGCGTACTTAGTAAGTAGCGTGAATCCATGTGCATACGTGCCGCGTGTGTTGTGCCCACGGCACAGCGTCTGATACGCTAAGTGCGTATCAATGCGGTACTCAGTACGCAAATAGCGTACTTAGTACATGGTGTGTGTAATTAGTCTAGCGGCCATAGCCGCTCCACGGTAATAGCAAACCTAGTGATATAGCTTTGTGTTTTAAGATAATAATTGACATTATCAATAGGGACCCCCATACCTGCTCTCCCCTGTACAATACATGACAGTCTACTCTTACCCAGTGATGTGAGGGGCCGGTGATTCTCCATCATCACGTCCTTGTACAGACCCCTGTGTTCCTCTATATACTCCCCCTCCTGCATGGAGACATAGACAGTGACATCCTGACACCTTATAGGAACCTGACACACACAGTGATACAGTCATCACCCAGACACATCCCCTGGTGTTACTGTATAATGCCCCATTCCCAGCAGTCACCTCTCCAGTCATCACCCAAACACATTCCCCGGTGTTACTGTATAATGCACCCTTCCCAGCAGTCACCTCTCCAGTCATCACCCAGACACATCCCCTGGTGTTACTGTATAATGTCCCATTCCCAGCAGTCACCTCTCCAGTCATCACCCAGACACGTCCCCTGGTGTTACTGTATAATGTCCCATTCCCAGCAGTCACCTCTCCAGTCATCACCCAGACACATCCCCTGGTGTTACTGTATAATGCCCCATTCCCAGCAGTCATGTCTCCAGTCATCACCCAGACACATCCCCTGGTGTTACTGTATAATGCCTCATTCCCAGCAGTCACCTCTCCAGTCATCACCCAGACACGTCCCCCGGTGTTACTGTATAATCTCCCATTCCCAGTAATCACCTCTCCAGTCAGCAGCTGAATGATCTTGTTGGTGAGTTCCAGGATCTTCTGGTCACTGTGTCTCTCCTTTGTCAGTGAGTGAGGTGTAGGCACCGCAATGGGGCTTTGGATCCTGTACAGTCCTCCTAACACACGGGTACGGCTGCTGGGTGTCTCACACTCATTGGATGTCTTCTTCACTACAGTGTAATCCTGTGTATTGTGGGAGGCATCAAATATCAACGTATACACTCTCACATCCCCTCACCTCCCCAGTCATGCCCCCATATTATTACTATAGATATAAATGATGTCACTGTGACGCTCCCAGATCCCCTCACCTCCCCAGTCAGTATTATTACTATAGATATAAGTGATGTCACTGTGATACTCCCACATCCTCACCTCCCCAGTCCTGTCCCTGTATTATTATTATAGATAAAAGTGATGTCACTGTGACACTCCCAGATCCTCTTACCTCCCCAGTCATGTTCCAGTATTATTACTATAGATATAAGGTCACAGTGATGCTCTCAGATCCCCTCACCTCCCCAGTCATGTCCCTGTATTTTTATTACTATAGATATAAGGTTACAGTGATGCTCCCAGATCCCCTCACCTCCCCAGTCATGTCCCTGTATTAGTATTATTATTATAGATATAAGTGATGTCACTGTGACACTCCCAAGTCCCCCTCACCTCCCCAGTCATGTTCCTGTATTATTACTATAGATATAAGGTCACTGTGACTCTCCCAGATACTCTAACCTCCCCAGTCATGTCCCTATATTATTAATATAAATATAAGTAATTTCACTGTGACACTCCCAGACCCCCTCACCTCCCCAGTCATGTCTCTGTATTATTACTATAGATATAAGTGATATCAAAGTGACACTTCCAGACCCCCTCACCTCCCCAGTCATGTCCCTGTATTACTATAGATATAAGTGATGTCACTGTGACGCTCCCAGATCCCCTCACCTGCCCAGTCATGTCCTTGTATTATTTCTATATATATAAGTGACATCAGAGTGACTATCCCAGACCCCCTCACCTCCCCAGTCATGTCCCTGTATTATTACTATAGATATAAGTGATATCACAGTGACAGGTGTGTGATATACAATTGCTTCATACTGAGCAATATTTTCAATCCCCACAATTACATATAATAAAATTAATAATAATAATAATAATAATAGCAAGATCCTCTCACCTCCCCAGTCATGTTCCTGTATTATTACTATAGATATAAGTGATGTCCCTGTAGTGCTCCCAGAATCCCTCACCTCCCCAGTCATGTCCCTGAGTTATTACTATAGATATAATGTCACAGTGATGTTCCCATATCCTATCACCTCCCCATTCATGTCCCGGTATTAATACTATAGATATTAGTGAGGTCACTGTGACACTCCCAGATCCCCTCAGCTCCCCAGTCATGTCCCTGTATTATTACTATAGTTATAAGTGATGTCACTGTGACTCGCCCAGAACCTCTCACCTCCCCAGCAGTCATGTCCCTGTATTATTACTAAAGATATAAGGTCACTGTGATGCTCCCAGATCCCCTCACCTCCCCAGTCATGTCCCTGTATTATTACTATAGATATTAGTTATGTCACTGTGACACTCCCAGGTCACCCTCACCTCCCCAGTAATGTCCCTGTATTATTACTATAGATATTAGTGATGTCACTGTGACTCTCCCAGATCCTCTCACCTCCCCAGTCATGTCCCTGTATTATTACTATAGATATATGGTCACTGTGACTCTCCCAGATCCTCTCACCTCCTCAGTCATGTCCCTGTATTATTACTATAGATATAAGGTCACTGTGACTCTCCCAGATCCCCTCACCTCCCCAGTCATGTCCCTGTATTATTAATATAGATATAAGGACACTGTGACGCTCAAAGATCCACTCACCTCCCCAGTCAGCAGGTAGATGATCTCCAGGGTGATATTTATTATCCTCTCAGTCCTGTGACTCCTGTCCTTGTCCATCCTCGGTGAATCAAAGAGAATACAGAATGTGTGATATGTAATAAAGACTCCGTTCCTCACAGCTGGAGTTCCTTGGAATAAATATAACACATAAAACATATTGCACATGTAACATAGTAAAAGTGGAATAGAGTGGTCATTAAGTCTCCTATTTCCCCACAGCCATAGAGTCCTGGTCAGTGTCTCCAAGGTTCCTGTGACCCAGCCCCATAAGACTGTACTGTATAGTGGGCCAGATCTAGAGTATAGCACTATTGTGGGTGGAGTCACAATGAGCTGATGTTCGGTACACCGCTCATGTGCACGACCCGTACGGAGCATGTGACACTCCCAGATCCCCCTCACCTCCCCGGTCATGTCCCTGTATTATTACTATAGATATATGTGATGTCACTGTGACACTCCCAGGTCCCCCTCACCTCCCCAGTCATGTCCCTGTATTATTACTATAGATATTAGTGATGTCACTGTGACACTCCTAGATTCCATCACCTCCCCAGTCATGTCCTTGTATTATTACTATAGATATGTGATTTCACTGTGACACTCCCAGATACCCTCACCTCCCCAGTCATGTTCCTGTATTATGTATTATTACTAGAGATATAAGTGATGTCACTGTGACATTCCCAGATACCCTCACCTCCCCAGTCATGTCCCTGTATTATTTCTATATATATGTGACATCAGAGTGACTATCCCAGACCCCCTCACCTCCCCAGTCATGCCCCTGTATTATTACTATAGATATAAGTGATGTCACAGTGACAGTCCCAGAAGTGTGATATACATTTGCTTTATACTGCTCCAATTATCATCTGTTACACATGCAGTGATGGCGCCGATCCCCAAAAAAATTGGGTCCCAGGGACCCCTCACTGTCAAAAATTGGGGTCCTACCGTTCTTTTTCTGGGTCCCATCGGAATGAAGGTACTTACGAATCTTAATCTTGTTTGGACACTACAAAAGTGTTACAAGGTGGGGGGATGGGGGTGACAATGTTGCTGGGCTGTGTAGCATGCAGGACACCATGAGCCAGAGCTGTAACTACACATATTAGTGCCCTAGGCATAAAGTGAATTGGTGTTCCACCTGCCAGATCGCAAAGCGTAGGCAATGCGCGCTGAAAGCGCACTTCAAAATTTAAGGGGCGTGGCTTCATGGGGAAGGAGCATGACCACATAATAGTGGCAATTCACATTACACCACACAGTAGTGCCGCTTATACACATTGCACCAGGTAGAGCACGTTATACACAATGTGCCCGGTAGTGCACGTTATATACATTGTGCCAGGTAGAGCACGTTATATACATTGTGCCAGGTAGAGCACGTTATATACATTGCACTGTTAGGTGCCGCGGTCCACGGCGCAGCTCGGTCTGCTTCCGAGCGACGCTTATGGTCGCTGCACCTCCCTCCCTGCCCGCCCAGCAACGCCAGGACGCCGTGCGCGCTGAGCCGCCGGGTCCCTGGCAACGCTGGGACGCCGTGCGCGCTTAGCCGCCGGACCCTTAGCAACAGGGACGCCACTGACGAACCGCATTCCCCGTTGCTTCCTATCAATCAATACACCTGTTAGCTCTGGTCGTGCAGCAGGGCAGCTGCACGACATTACTAATTAAGCTTCGCTGCAGCTATTGGAGGGCTTCCTGTTATATTCTCCCTCACTACCTGGCACAGACGCCGGTGATAGCTTCCTGCATGCTGTTCCTGCCTTGTAACGTCTGTTCCTGGTCAGTTGTATCTGGTCGATCCTGCTCCATGTGCTCCCGAGTCCTGGAGTTCTGAAGCCGGTCCTGGGAATCCTTCCTGTTCAAGTGAACCTGTTGCAGTCACCTGGGGGTTCTCGTTTGTTGGGGTTCTCTCCCGGTTTCGTGAGTAGCGGCTTGTGCCGCGTGTTGCAGCCTAGGCCGCTTAGTCCTTGTGTTACTTTTTGCGTTTGAGGTTTTTGCAGAGGTTTCCGCTTTTCACTGTCCTCCCCGGAACTCGGCGGTGCCGTGTGGGGGAGTGGACAGTGATATCTTTCGTTGTTCTTTTCCTTTGGCGGCGTGCCGCACATATATTTAGTTTTAGGGTAGTTAGTAGCCCCTAGCTTCGGTTTGCTTTAGTTAGAGGTCCCCTTGTTATTATCCTGTCTCGGTTCACGCTTTGTCTCACTCTAAGACCTGGGAGCATCGGTGTTGGGCAGACCTAATCCTCCCTTCAAACGCGGCTGCCGTGGGCCCAAGAAACCATAGTCACTCAGGCGTGAACTGACCACACGGGTAAAACAACGGAGGTAGGGTGCTAGGGGCTATGTCCGTTCCATCCCTATCTCAGCGTCACGTCCTGGTGCTCTGGACTCACTTCACAACATCTTTCTAGTTCTCAGCATCAGGAACGTAACATTATCACCGGCCAAAACACACACACACAAAAAAAAAACCAAGATATAAAATATTAAACAGTTATTTTTGTTTTTGCTGGGCCTTGAAATTCGGCCTCATGAATCCAGCAGTTTTAGGACAGAGTCCCAGCCAGCTTTTAGCCAACCAGATTCAGGAACTAACTCAGATGGTTCAGGATCTTACTCTTAAGGTGAGATCGCAGGAAGATCTTTTGCGAGCCTCCCCGAGTATGATTCCAGAACCAAAGATGCATCTACCTGACCGTTTTTCGGGTAACCGAAAGGATTTTTTTAATTTCAAGGAAGCTTGTAAGCTTTATTTTCGTTTAAGGCCCCGATCCTCTGGTACTGAGTCTCAACGGGTCGGGTTTGTGATGTCATTACTACAAGGCGATCCGCAAACCTGGGCTTTTGGGCTAAAAGCCGATGATGTTGCCTTGCTATCTGTAGATGCCTTTTTTAAGTCCTTAGGCATTTTGTATGATGACCCTGATAGAGAAGCGTTGGCTGAGAGCCACCTGTGTGCACTTAAGCAAGGGAAAAATCCAGCAAAGGCGTATTGTACCGAGTTTCGCCGTTGGTCGAACGACTGTGGCTGGAATGACCCGGCCCTGCGCAGTCAGTTTCGCCTCGGTTTGTCCGAAGTTATTAAAGACAGTCTCCTTCAGTACCCCGCTCCTGAGACTAGACAAACTCATGGAGCTTGCTATTAAAATTGATCGTCGTCTCCGGGAGCGGAGGGCTGAAAGAGGAGCTAGTTTCAGGCCTAGTCCATGTGTATATATTTTTCCTGAGGACGTCGAGGAGCCCATGCAAATGGGTCTCTCCCGGCTGTCCCCAGAGGAAAGAACCAGAAGGCTAAATTCTGGTCTTTGTTTGTATTGTGGTGGCAAGGGACATGTTGCACGTAATTGCCCGAATAAGCCGGGAAACGCTCTGACCAAGTGAGTTGTGAGGGGGTTCACTTGGGTCTGCAGTTAATCTCCTCTAATGATTCTTTATTAGTTCCTGTAAAAATTTCCTTTGGTAGCCTCATGTCACGATCCGGGTACTGAGACGCCATTTTCTGCCCGTTAGGTGCCTCCTGAGGTTGGCTCAGTGGGCCAGGGCCAGTCTTTAACCTTGGTTGTGGCATGCAGCGCTGGTCTTAGCATCCACCCGGGTATGTGTACTCACAGAAGTGCGGTGCTCTCAGCCCCGCCGCGGCCGTCACCGCCGCATCCGAGGACCTCTCCTGGATACACGTCCTCCATGTGACTCTGCCGTTCCTGTGGCCGCTGTGTGCGTCTGGGCGCATGAAGCTCTGCTGATTGCGGCCTCCGCCGCCATTGTTACATGGCTAAAGTACTTTGTTCCCCTTCTGTGTGTGTGTTCATGGGCGCAGCCATGTTGGACTTCCTCACATGACATTGTTCCTTCTATCCGCAGTGCTGACAGTGCTGGAGCCTAATTGCCCACCAATCCCTGCTAAGCTGTGGGTATAAATATCCTAGATCCACACCCAGAAGATTGTCAGTGCTTCTGTTTCCTTCAGCTACTCCAGTGTGCAGTTCTCTGTGGACTCTCTCTGGTGCATTCCAGCTCTCCTGTATCCAGCTTGTGGAGCAGCCTGCTTCTCTTTGTTCCCGCATCCAGTGATAAGTAGTGTGTATACTCTGGCTTACCAGCGAACCCCAGCTGCATTTCTTATTTACCAGCGAACCCCAGCTGCATTTCTTATTTACCAGCGAACCCCAGCTGCATTTCTTATTTACCAACGAACCCCAGCCTCATTTCTTATTTACCAGCGAACCCCAGCTGCATTTCTTATTTACCAGCGACCCCAGCTGCATTTCTTATTTACCAGTGACCCCAGCTGCATTTCTTATTTACCAGCGAACCCCAGCCTCATTTCTTATTTACCAGCGAACTCCAGCTGCATTTCTTATTTACCAGCGAACCCCAGCTGCATTTCTTATTTACCAGTGACCCCAGCTGCATTTCTTATTTACCAGTGACCCCAGCTGCATTTCTTATTTACCAGCGAACTCCAGCTGCATTTCTTATTTACCAGCGAACCCCAGCTGCATTTCTTATTTACCAGCGAACCCCAGCTGCATTTCTTATTTACCAGTGACCCCAGCTGCATTTCTTATTTAACAGCGAACTCCAGCCTCATTTCTTATTTACCAGCGAACCCCAGCTGCATTTCTTATTTACCAACGAACCCCAGCCTCATTTCTTATTTACCAGCGAACCCCAGCTGCATTTCTTATTTACCAGTGACCCCAGCTGCATTTCTTATTTACCAGTGACCCCAGCTGCATTTCTTATTTAACAGCGAACTCCAGCCTCATTTCTTATTTACCAGCGAACCCCAGCTGCATTTCTTATTTACCAGTGACCCCAGCTGCATTTCTTATTTACCAGTGACCCCAGCTGCATTTCTTATTTAACAGCGAACTCCAGCTGCATTTCTTATTTACCAGCGAACCCCAGCTGCATTTCTTATTTACCAGTGACCCCAGCTGCATTTCTTATTTAACAGCGAACTCCAGCCTCATTTCTTATTTACCAGCGAACCCCAGCTGCATTTCTTATTTACCAACGAACCCCAGCCTCATTTCTTATTTACCAGCGAACCCCAGCTGCATTTCTTATTTACCAGTGACCCCAGCTGCATTTCTTATTTACCAGTGACCCCAGCTGCATTTCTTATTTAACAGCGAACTCCAGCTGCATTTCTTATTTACCAGCGAACCCCAGCTGCATTTCTTATTTACCAGTGACCCCAGCTGCATTTCTTATTTAACAGCGAACTCCAGCCTCATTTCTTATTTACCAGCGAACCCCAGCTGCATTTCTTATTTACCAACGAACCCCAGCCTCATTTCTTATTTACCAGCGAACCCCAGCTTCATTTCCCATTTACCTGCAAACCTCAGCTTCATCTTCTGTTTACTCACGAACACTTACATTATTTACAGCTTCACGAATCATCCTCAACATCACGTTAGTCCTCACCTGAGTCCTCAAGCTTTATACAGAACTTTTTATTCATTTCGGATTACTGGTCTCAACCAGCAGTATGTCCTTTATCCCTGGTGACAGTATTATTTCAATGCACCTTATTTGACTTTTATTTAATAAAAACCTTCAAAGTTATTTCAGTTGTCGTGGTCACGCCTTCGGGCTTCTATTACTACTACTGTGCGCATGTCTAGGAGTCCACTCTCTCCTCCTAAATTCCGGTACCAGTCAGCCCCTACAACTGAGGCTTCCAGTCACCGTCATCAGCCCTCAGTTGTGACACCTCAGTTCGTTGGTGTCGGCCTTCGTCGACAGTGGAGCAGCGGGAAATTTCATGGATCTTGGTTGGGCTCAGGCTTTGGGCGTTCCACAGATACCTTTGGATAAACGCATCACCATGCATGGCTTGGATGGTGGTCTGCTTTCTAATGGGGTAATCACTCACCGCACACCACCAGTACGGGTTCACTACGGCTGGCCGGCGGTCGGGCTCCCGGCGCCCAGCATACCGGCGCCGGGAGCCCGACCGCCGGCTGACCGACAGTGTGGCGAGCGCAAATGAGCCCCTTGCGGGCTCGCTGCGCTCGCCACGCTACGGGCACGGTGGCGCGCTACGCGCGCCACACTATTTTATTCTCCCTCTATGGGGGTCGTGGACCCCCACGAGGGAAAATAAGTGTCGGTATGCCGGCGGTCGGGCTCCCGGCGCCGGTATACTGAGCGCCGGGAGCCCGACCGCCGGCATATAGAATGCCACCCCACCAGTACAACTGACAGTGGGGGCCCTACATTCAGAGAAAATCGAATTTTACCTTACCCATTGTCCGGCTGTCCCCGTAGTTCTGGGTCACCCCTGGCTTGCCTTTCATAATCCCACCATAGATTGGCGGTCTGGGGAGATTTCCCGATGGGGTCCCTTTTGTGTTAAGGAATATATTTCCCGTCCAGTCCGGGTTGCGGCAGTCACCCCAGAACTTATTCCTTTGGAATATCAGGACTTTGCCGACGTTTTCTCCAAGGGTAATGCGGATATTCTGCCTCCTCATCGACTGCGCTATTGACTTAGTTCCCGGTGCCTCTTTACCTAAGGGGAGACTATATGCCCTGTCTGGGCCGGAAATTACGGCAATGAATTATTATGTACAGGAGAGCCTAAAAAAAGGCTTCATTAGGCCCTCGAAATCTCCATTGAGTGCAGGGTTCTTTTTTGTTGAGAAAAAAGATGGGTCGCTCAGACAATGTATTGATTTTCGGGCTCTGAATAAAATCTCTGTTAAAAACACCTACCCCTTGCCACTGATTTCAGTACTATTTGATCAGCTCCGGACTGCTGTCATCTTTTCCAAGATCGAATTTAGAGGGGCTTACAATCTCATCCGAATTAAATCTGGGGATGAGTGAAAGACGGCATTCAGCACACAGTCAGGACATTATGAATACCTGGTGATGCCGTTTGGGCTGTCAAATGCTCCTGCTGTATTTCAAGATCACATTAACGACGTCCTTCGCGACTTTCTAGGAAAGTTCGTAGTCGTTTATTTAGACGACATTTTGATTTACTCTGGGTCTTTTGAACAACATATTACCCATGTGCGACTGGTCCTTCAGAAGTTACGGGAAAATCATTTCTACGTCAAACTGGAGAAATGTGATTTCCACATCACAGAAGTGTCCTTCCTGGGGTATATTATTTCTCCTAAGGGGTTTTTCATGGAGCCAAATAAACTCAAGGCCATTCTAAATTGGGCACAACCCACGAACTTAAAAGCAATTCAGCGCTTTTTAGGGTTTGAAAATTACTATAGGCGTTTTATTCATACCTTCTCAGATTTGGTTGCTCCTATTGTGGCATTGACTAAAAAAGGAGCGGATCCTTCCAATTGGTCGCCTGAAGCCAAGTCTGCCTTTCTGGCTTTAAAGCAGGCCTTTGTCTCAGCTCCAGTACTCAGACACCCTAACCCGGAGCTCCGCTTTATTGTCGAGGTAGATGCCTCAGAGGTTGGAGTGGGGACTATCCTTTCTCAGGAAGACCCGGAGTTTCAGGAATTACACCCATGTGCCTTCATGTCCAGAAAATTCTCCTCCGCAGAATCCAACTATGATGTTGGTAATCGAGAATTGTTGGCAGTTAAATGGGCTTTCGAGGAGTGGAGGCACTGGCTGGAAGGAGCAAGGGATACCATTACGGTGTTTACTGACCACAAGCACCTGCAGTATATCTAGTCAGCTAAACGGCTTAATGCTCGGCAGGCACGTTGGGCGCTGTTTTTTACTCGTTTCAGGTCTATTATCACCTTCAGGCCCGGTTCCAAGAATACAAAAGCCGATGCCCTGTCACGTTGTTTTCTTCCAGTTCACAATAACCACCCGGCTACTACCCCCATAGTCCCATCGTCTGTCATCCGGGCAGGCCTCACACAGGATTTATTTACACAGCTAGTCCAGCTTCAGCAGCAGGCTCCCAAAGTCACTCCTGCTGATCGTCTCTTCGTCCCTGAATTTCTGAGAGGCACTGTTCTAGCTGAGTTTCACGATAATAAGGTTTCTGGTCATCCGGGTATCACTAAGACCTTGGAGTTAATCTCTCGCTCAGTGTGGTGGCCTAATCTTTCTAAAGATGTAAGGGAATTTGTCCGTTCCTGTCAGGTTTGTGCTCAGTACAAGGTATCTCGATCGTTGCCGGTCGGGCAAGTCATACCTTTAGCCGTTCCTCTCAGGCCATGGTCACATATATCCATGGATTTCGTGGTGTACCTTCCTCTTTCAGCTGGATTTCGAGTTAGTTGGGTGGTAGTAGACCGTTTTAGTAAGAAGGCCCACTTCATTGCTCTCCCCCGATTACCCTCTGCTCAAGGGTTGGCAATTTTATTTCTCCGCCATGTGTTCAGGCTCAATGGTTTACCCAGGCATATTGTCTCTGATCGGGGACCGCAATTCATCACCCGTTTCTGGAAACGTTTTTGTGCCTCATTAAATAAGAAACTCTCTTTAACATCTGGGTACCATCCACAGTCTAACGGACAAACTGAACGTGTTAATCAGTCTTTAAAACAGTATTTACGGCTATATTCAGCCAAACTTCAGAATGATTGGTCTGAATTTCTTCCTTTGGCCGAGTTTGCCTATAATAACTCTTGTCATTCTTCCACCAAGGAGTCCCCATTCTTTTCGGTCTTGGGCTTTCATCCTAGAGCCAATTTTTTTTACCCTCCTTTTCCAGTCTCCTCATTGACCTTAACTTCCCATCTCAGAATGATTTGGAAAAAGGTGCACCTTGCCCTTAAGAAGGCTGCCTTCCAAGAAAAAATAATTTCTGATAGGTTCCGATGCCCATGCACTTTTAAGGTGGGAGACAAGGTGTGGTTGTCAACCTGCAACATCAAGCTCCGACAACCCTCGGCTAGATTTGGGACACAAATTTATTGGACTGTTCCTTATCATTAAGAAGGTCAACCCAGTTGCTTTTCGGCTACGCTTGCCTAAATCACTCAAAATTGGCAATACTTTTCACTGTTCCCTTCTGAAGCAGTATTTTTCTTCCAGGAGATTCCCTCGGAAGACTTCCCAGGGTAGACCTCCGGTGGATGTTCAGGGGCAACAAGAGGTCTTGGTGGAGAAGGTTTTAGATTACAAAGTTTCTCGGGGCTGGCTTTATTTTTTGGTTCACTGGAAAGGCTATGGCCCGGAAGAAAGGTCTTGGGTCCTGGATAAGGATATATATGCCCCTAAATTTAAGAGATTATTCTTTCAGCAATTTCCTCAGAAACCCGGCTTTAGGGGTTCTTTAACCCCTCCTCAAGGGGGGGGAACTGTTAGGTGCCACTGTCCACGGTGCAGCTCGGTCTGCTTCCGAGCGACGCTCACGGCCGCCGCACCTCCCTCCCTGCCCGGCGCCTAGCAACGCCAGGACGCCGTGCGCACTGAGCTGCCGGACCCTTAGCAACGGGGACGCCACTGACGAACTGCGTTCCCCGTTGCTTCCTATCAATCAATACACCTGTTAGCTCTGGTCGTGCAGCAGGGCAGCTGCACGACATTACTAATCAGGCTTCGCTGCAGCTATTGGAGGGCTTCCTGTTATATTCTCTCTCACTACCTGGCACAGACGCCGGTGATAACTTCCTGCATGCTTTTCCTGCCTTGTAACATCTGTTCCTGGTCAGCTGTATCTGGTCGATCCTGCTCCCTGTGCTCCTGAGTCCTGGAGTTCTGAAGCCAGCCCTGGGAATCCTTCCTGTTCAAGTGAACCTGTTGCAGTCATCTGGGGGTTCTCGTTTGTTGGGGTTCTCTCCCGGTTTCGTGAGTAGCGGCATCTGCCGCGTGTTGCGGCCTAGGCCGCTTAGTCCTTGTGTTACTTTTTGCGTTTGAGGTTTTTGCGGAGGTTTCCGCTTTTCACTGTCCTCCCCGGAACTCGGCGGTGCCGTGTGGGGGAGTGGACAGTGGTATCTTTTGTTGTTCTTTTCCTTTGGCGGCGTGCCGCACATATATTTAGTTTTAGGGTAGTTAGTAGCCCCTAGCTTCGGTTTGCTTTAGTTAGAGGTCCCCTTGTTATTATCCTGTCTCGGTTCACGCTTTGTCTCACTCTAAGACCTGGGGGCATCGGTGTTGGGCAGACCTAATCCGCCCTTTAAACGCGGCTGCCGTGGGCCCAAGAAGAAACCATAGTCACTCAGGCGTGAACTGACCACACGGGTAAAACAACGGAGGTAGGGTGCTAGGGGCTATGTCCGTTCCATCCCTATCTCAGCGTCACGTCCTGGTGCTCTGGACTCACTTCACAACATCTTTCTAGTTCTCAGCATCAGGAACGTAACATGCACCAGGTAGAGCACTTAGACACATTGCACCAGGTAGAGCACATATACACATTGCACCAGGTAGAGCACATATAAACATTGCACCAGGTAGAACACTTAGACACATTGCACTAGGTAAGGCAAATATAAACATTGCACAAGATAGAGCACGTTATACACAATGCGCCAGGTAGAGCACGTTATACACAATACGCCCGGTAGTGCATGTTATATACATTGCACCAGGTAGAGCACGTGATATACATTGCACCAGGTAGAGCACATATAAACATTGCACCAGGTAGAACACTTAGACACATTGCACCAGGTAAGGCAAATATAAACATTGCACAAGATAGAGCACGTTATACACAATGCGCCAGGTAGAGCGCGTTATACACAATGCGCCAGGTAGAGCACGTTATACACAATGCGCCCGGTAGTGCATGTTATATACATTGCACCAGGTAGAGCACATATAA